>NW_027526174.1:0-94723 GCF_052094955.1 Ictidomys tridecemlineatus
GATCTCCCAACCATTTTATAACTTTTTTCTGTGTTAACTTCCTCTACTCTAAGACATCAAGAGTCATTCTTCATCTCTACCTGACCACGGTGGCACTGACCACAATAGTGGTTTACATCAGAGATGGTTCTAGATAACAGATCTGAGGAGGTAGGTTGGATGTCTGACCTGAGGGAATTGAATATGTTGATGATGTCACAGCCCATAGAAAAAAAGACCTGATAATTCCTGGTGTGCAATGACCCAACAGAGACTTTAAGTTATCGTGGCCTGAAATCAAATGTGTATGGAAAACTGAGATTTGGAATAACACCATCAACTTTCAGGGTAGGAATGAACATTACAACATGACTACAGACTGCTGTTACTGACTAAAGTGGGAGACTTACAGAAAGAAAATGATAGGTTCAAGCATTACATTCCTCCTTCAAGTCAGGTTCAGATCATGAGAAATATTTTCTCTCTTGAAATTGATAAAGGTTAATATCAGAATACAACATCCAATTCTCCAAATTGCAGAAGTACAAAGAAAACTATAAATCCACAATTTCTCCAGGTCTCTCTTATGTCAATTAGGACAATAATGGGGGAATGATTGAGACTCTCTTAATTAGAATGGCAAAACACCAGTGGAATTAGACAAATCTCAGAGCCTTGAACCCTGAAATCTCCATTAACCCTCTTTGCTGTCAGAAGCAGCCCCTCCTCCCCCGAGGAGACTAGCATTCCCTAAATTGAAGACCCTGTGGTGACTCTACCTGGGCAGTTGTCTTTTTTTTTTAAGAGAGAGTGAGAGAGGAGAGGAGAGGAGAGGAGAGGGGAGAGAGAGAGACAGACAGAGAGAGAAAGAGAGAGAGAGAGAGAGAGAGAGAGAGAGAGAGAGAGAGAGAGAGAGAGAGAGTTTTTAATATTCATTTTCTAGTTCTCGGCGGACACAACATCTTTGTTGGTATGTGGTGCTGAGGATCGAACCCGGGCCGTATGCGTGCCAGGCAAGCGCACTACTGCTTGAGCCACATCCCCAGCCCAATTGTCTTTAAGATGCGCATCCATCATCCCACATTGTCACCAGAATCTTAATTCGGGTCTGATCCTAGAACGCCTCAGGTAAGAGTATGAAATATAGTCCAGGAGAGTATAAGTGTCACACCAAAATAAAAGGTAAATATTTTACTGTATTTTGTTATTAGGAGCCTTAAGAATATATAAGAGAATTTGTTTGAGTCTTCTAGACCAAAGAAGTCAGGACATATTGCTGGATCATCTTAAATGCAGTCACAGGGACGTAATCACCAGAAATGTTAGGGCCAAGGATTTTCCTGAGCCACGGGGAGTGGCTATTAGACTCTCTTTGGTTGATGGACTGAAATCTGGACTCAGTGTTTGCTTAAGTTCAATGACCAATATGATCCTGGAATAATGGAGAGGATGGTGATCAGAAATAAATAAGGTGTTGGATGGCATGTTATGTGACCCCTTCGCTGGCCTCACAGCTGGATCAGGAGGAGGGCCTGGAGCACCAGCCTTCACCAAGGCCTCATGGACATGCGTTCAGAAGGCAGCACCAGATCCTTGTGAACCCCGCAGCCTCTGTCCTCGGCAGCCTGGGAAGACATTAACAGATTGCATCATTGAAACGGGCTTCCTGATTTCAGGGAGAATAAGGGGACCCTGAAGTAGAAGAGGCCATGTGGTAGAGAAGTGATCAGAACATTTGAATCTGTAGAGATTTTTGACAGTGGTAAATGATCGTGGTATTTATAGATTGGAAAAAATGGGCACCCTCCTAGAATAGTGCCTGTCCCATGTAATGTGAAACTCTTCTTTTCACACTTCATTAGTGCATTGTAGTGGTCCATAATGGTGGGATTTGCTGACACATATTTGAACATGCACACAAAATAACCGTGAACATTGGCCAATATCATTCCAATATTTCCCTTTTCCTCACCTTCTCCCCTGGTGCCTTGACTCTACTGATCTTCCTTCAACTTTCATGATGAGACTCCCTTCCCAACTTTCCTTTCTTTACCCCCTCTAGCTTTAACAGAGGAAAAACATATGGCCCTTAACTTTCTGAGTTGCTTAATTCCCTTAATGTTCTGAAGATCAATCCATCTTCCAGCATGACATAATTTCGTTCTTCTTTATGGCTGAATGAAATTCCAGTGTGCATATACCAGATGTTCTTTATTCATTCGTCCACTGATGTCACCTCGGCTGGTTCATGGGCTTGTATGTGTCATTATAGTATGATGACCTCGATCCGCTGTGATAAATACCAAGCAGAGGTAGAGCTGGGTCGCAGGGTGGTCCATGGCTTCTCCTGAGGAGCCTCCATCCCGATTTCCGTGGTGGTTGTGCTTATTTACATGCCCACCAACAGGGTGAGAGTGCTCCTTTCTCTCCAATTCTATCCTTGTCACACTGGTTTCTGTTTGTATTCTTGATGGTTGCCTTTGTCACTGAAGTGAGATGAAATCTCAGGGTAGTCTTGACTTGCAAGTATTTTCATATATTTGTTGGCCACACACATATTTTCTTCTAAGACGTGTCTGTTTAGTTCATTTAGTTTCCCATTTGGTAATTGGGTTATTTGATAATTGGGTTATTTAATAATTGTGGGTTTGATGTTAAGTTTTTTTAGTTCTTTATTAATATTCTGAATATTCATCTTCTTTTAAAAGAGCACCTCATAAAGATTTTCTCCCTTTCCATGGGTTCTCTCTTAATATTCTAATTGTCTCCTTTGCTGTGTAGAACCTTCTTAATTTGATGCCATCCTATTAGCTAACTTTTGGTATTATCTCCTGAGCTTTGGCATCCTATTGAGAAAGTCATTGCCTCTGCCTGTAGGTTGGAGTATTGACTTTGTTTTTACCTAGAAACTGAATAATTTCTGGTCTAGTGCCTGAGTCTTTAATGCATTTTGAGTTGATTTTTGCAGGGTAAGCGATAGTTTAGGTCTCATTTTTCTGCATTTGGTCAGGGGTGTAGAAGGACTGTTTCAGAGAGTAGATGTTAAAGACTGGGTTGCAGAAGAACTGTTGCAGAGAGCAGATGTTGGAGACTGGGGTTCAGAATGACTGTTGCAAAGAGCAGTAGTTGGGGACTGGGGTGAAAAAGGATCGTTGCAGATACCAGAGGTTGGAGACTGGTGTGCAGAAGGACTGTTAGGGAGAGCAGAGTTTGAAGACTTGGTTGCAGAAGGATCTTACAGAAAGCAGAGTTTGGAGACTGAGGTGCAGAAGGACTGTAAAAGAGAGCAGACTTTGGAGACTGTGGTGAAAAAAGACTGATACAGAAAACAGAGGTTGGAGACTAGGGTGCAGAAGGACCATTACAGAGTGCAGAATTTGGAGACTGGGGTACAGAAGGACTGTTACAGACAGCAGAGATTGGAAATTAGGGAGCAGAAGGACTGTTTCACAGAACAGAGGTTGGAGACTGGGTTGCAGCAGGACCGTTGAAGAAAGCAGAAGTTGGAGACTGGGTTGTAGAAAAAATGTTACAGAGAGCAGAGTTTTGAAACTGGAGTGCAGTAGTACCTTACAGAGAACAAAGGTTGGAGACTGGGGTGCAGAAGGAGTGTTAAGGAGAGGAGACGTTGGAGACTGGGGTGCAGAAGGATCGTTGCAGAGAGCAGAATTTGGAGACTGGGGTGCAAAAGGACGGTTGCAGAGAGCAGAGGTTGGAGAATGAGGTGCACAAAAACTGTTACAGAGAGCAGAGTTTAAAGAGTGAGGTGCAGAAGAATCGTTGAAGAAAGCAGAAGTTGGAGACGGAGTTACAGAAGAATCATTGCAGAGAGCAGAGGTGGAGACTGGGCTGCAGAAGGATCGTTACAGAGAGCAGAGGTGGAAGACTGGGGTGCAGTAGGACTGTTACAGAGAGAACAGGTTAAAGAATGGGGTGCAGAAGGAAATGTTGCAGAAAGCAGAGGTTGGAGACTGGGGTGCAGAAGGACTGTTGGAGAGAACAGAGTTTGAAGACTGAGATGCAGAAGGACTGTTACACAGAGAAGACATTGGAAATTGGGGTGAAGAATTATTATACAGAAAGCTGAGGTGGGAGCCTGGGGTGCAGAAGGACCATTAAAGAGAGCATAAGTTGGAGACTGGCTTGCAGAAGGACTGTTTCAGAGAGCAGAGTTTGAAGACTGGGGTGCAGAATGCCTGCTACAGAGAGCAGAGGTTGTAGACTGAGATGCAGAAGGACTGTTATAGAGAGCAGAGTTTTGAGGCTGGATTGCAGAAAGATCTTACAGAGAGCAGAGGTTTGTGACTGAGGTGCAGGACGACTGTTACAGAGAGCAGTGGTTAGAGACTGGAATGCAGAAGGATCGTGCAGAGAATAGAGGTTTCTGCCAGAGGTGCAGCAGGACTGTTAGAGAGAGAAGAAGATGGAGACTGAGGTGCAGAAGGACGGTTACAGAGAGCAGAGTTTGGTGACTAAGGTGCAGAAAGACTGTTACAGAAACAAAGGTTGAAAATTGGGGTTCACAGGAACCGTTACAGAGAGCAGAGGTTGGAGACTGCGATATACAAAGACTGTAACAAAGAGCAGAGGTTGGAGAATATGGTGCAGAAGGACTGTTACAGAGAGCAGAGTTGGAGACTGGGGTGCAGAAGGACTGTTACACAGAGCGGAGGTTGAAGACTGGGGTGTAGAAGGACTGTTGCAGAGAGCAGAGGTTGGAGACTTGTGTGCAGAAAGAATGTGGCAGAGAGCAGAATTTGAAGACTGAGGTGCAGAAGGACTATTACAGAGAGCAGAGTTTGGAGACTTGGGTACAGATGGACTGTTGCAGATAGCAGAGGTTGGAAACTAGGCTGAAGAAGGACTGTTTCAGTGAGCAGGTGTTGGAGACATGGGTGCAGAAGGACTTTTGCTGAGAGTAGAATTTGGAGACTTAGGTGCAGAAGACTTTTGCAGAAAGCAAAGGTTGAAGACTGGTGTGCAGAAGGATAGATACAGAGAACAGAGGTTGGAGACATGGGTGCAGAAGGACCATTACAGATAGCAGAGGTTGGAGACTGCAGTACAGAAGGACTGTTACAGAGAGCAGAGGTTAAAAACTGGGGTGAAGAAGGATTGTTGCAGAGAGCAGAGGTTGCGGACTGAAGTGCATACGGACTGTTACAGAGAGCAGAGTTTGGAGACTGTGGTGCAGAAGCCCTGATACAGAAAGCAGAGTTTGGAGACTGGGGTGAAGAAGGACCCTTACAGATAACAGTGGTTGAAGACTGCGGTACAGAAGAAATGTTGTTGAGAATAAGGTTGAGACTGGGGTGCAGAGGGACCATTGCAGAAAGCAGAGGTTGGAGACTGGTGTGCAGAAGGAATGTTCCAGAAAGCAGAATTTGGAAACTGCGGTACAGAAGGATCTTCCAGAGAGCAGAGGTTGGATACTGGGTTGTAGAGAGACAGTTGCAGAGCAGACGTTGGAGACTGGGGTGCAGAAGGATCGTTGCAGAGAGCAGATTATGGAGACTGGGGTATAAAAGGACTCTTCCAGAGAGCAGAATTTGGAGACTGGCGTGTAGAAGGACTTTTTCAGAAATGAGTTGTTGAAGACTGAGGTGCAGAAGGACTGTTTCAGAGAGCAGAGTTTTGAAACAGAAGTGCAGAAGGACTGATACAGAGACCAGAGATTGGAGACTGAGGTGCAGAAGGAATGTTACAGAGAGCAGAGGTAGGAGACTTGTGTGCAGAAAAATCTGACACAGAGCAGAGGTTTGAGACTGGGGTGCAGAAGGACTGTCGCAGAGAGAAGTGGTTGGAGACTGGGGTGCACAAGCATCATTACAGAGAGTGGCTGTTGGAGACTGGGGTGAAAAATGCCTCTTACATAGAGCAGTGGTGGGATATTGGGGTGAAGAAGGCCTGTTACAGAGAGCAGAGATTGGAGACTGTGGGGCAGAAGGAGTGTTTAAGTGAGCAGAGTTTGGAGACTGTGTTTAAAAGGGTCTTACAAAAAGCAGAGGTTGGAGACTGATGTACAGAAGGACTGTTACAGAGAGCAGAGTTTGGAGATTGGGTGCAGAAGTATTGTTGCAGAGAGCAGATGTTGGAGACTGGGTGCACATGGACTGTTGCAGCGAGCATAGGTTGGAGACATGGTACAGATGGTTTGTTACAGAGAGCAGAGGTTGGAGACTGGGGTCCAGAAGGACAGATACAGAGAGAAGAGTTTGGAGACTTGGGTAAAAAAAGCCTGCTAAAGAGAGCAGAGCTTTGAGACTGGGGTGCAAGAGGACTGTTACAGAGAGCAGAGTTTAAAGATTGGGTTGCAGAAGGATCTTACAGAGAGCAGAGGTTGGAGACTGAGGTGCAGAAGCACTGTTACAAAGAGTAGAGTTCGGAGACTGAGTTGCAGAAGGATCGTAGCAGAGAGTAGAGCTTGAAGACTGGGGTGCAGAAGGACTGTTGCAGAGAGCAGAGGTAGGAGATTGGCATCAAGAAAGATCCTTAGAGAGAGCAGTGGTTGGAGACTGCAGTACAGAAGGACTGTTATAGAGAGCAGAGGTTGGAAACTGGGATGGAAAAGAACTGTTGCAGAGAGTAGATGTTGGAGACTATGGTGCAGAAGGACTGACGAAGAGAACAGAGGTTAGAGACTGGGGTGCAGAAGGACCGTTGAAGAGAGCAGAGGTTGGAGACAGGGGTGCAGAAGAATCTTACAGTGAGCAGAGGTTGGAGTCTGAGATGTAGGAGGATTGTGATAGAGAGCAGACGTTGAAGACTGGGGTGCAGAAAGATTGTTGCAGAGAGCAGAGGTTGGACACTGGGGTGCAGAAGGACTTTTGCAGAGAGCAGAGGTTGGAGACTGTGGTGCAGAAGGACTGTTACTGAGAGCAGATTTTGGAGACTGTGGTCCAGGACTGATACAGAAAACAGATGTTGGAGACTGGGAGGCAGAATGATTCTTGCAGACAGCAGAGGTTGGAGACTGTGTTTCAGAAAGACTGTTGCACAGAGCAAAGTTTGGAGACTGTGGTTCAGAAGTACTGATACAGAAAGCAGAGTTTGGAGACTGGGGTGCCGAAAGACCATTATAGAGAAGAGAGGTTGGAGACTGCGGTACAGAAGGACTGTTACAGAGAGCAGAGTTTGGAGACTGCAGTGCAGGAAGACTGTTGCAGAGAACACAGGTTGGAGACTGGGGTGCAGAAGGATCGTGGCAGAGACCAGAGTTTTCATACTGAGGTGCAGAAAGACTAATGTAGAGAGCAGATGTTGGAGACTGGGGTTTATAATGACTGTGGCTGAGAGCAGAGGTTGGAGACCTGTGTGTATATGGACTGTTCCAGAGAGTAGATGTTGGAGACTGGAGTGCAGAAAGCCTTTTACATAGAGCAGAGTTTGGAGAAACGGTGCAGAAGGACTGTTACAGAGAGCAGAGTTTAGAGATTGGTTTGCAAAAGGATCTTACAGAGAGTAGAGTTTGGAGACTGAGATGCAGAATAACTGTTACAGAGAGTTGAGTTTGAAGACTGACCTGCAGAAGTACAATTGCAGAGAGCAGAGGTTGAAGACTGAGGTGCAGAAAAACTGTTAAAGAGAGCAGAGGTTTGAGACAGAGGTGCAGAAGGACTGATACAGAATGCAGAGTTTTGAGACTGGGTTGCAGAAGTACCATTACAGAGAGCAGAGGTTGGCGACTGAGGTGCCGATAGAACGTTGAAGATAGCATAGGTTGGAGTCTGAGGTGCAGAAGGATCTTACAGAGAGCAGAGTTTGGAGACTGGGATGCAGAAGGACTGTTGTAGAGAGCCGACGTTGGAGACTGGGGTGCAGAAGGATTGTTGCAGAGAGCAGTGGTTGGAGACTGGGTTGCAAAAGGACTGTTGCAGAGAGCAAGCATAGAGACTAAGGTTCATTACGACTCTTACAGAGAGCAGAGGTTGTAGACTGGGGTGCAGGACTGATACAGAAAGCAGAGGTTGAAGACTGGGGTGCAGAAGGACCGTTACAGAGAGCACAGATTGGATACTGGGGTACAAAAGGACTTTTATAGAGAGCAGAGATTAGAGACTGGGGAGCAGAAGGACTGTTACAAGAACAGAGGTTTAAGACAATGTTGCAGAAGGACCATTGCAGAGTGCAGAGGTTGGAGACTGAGGTGCAGAAGAACTATTACAGAGAGTAGAGTTTGGAGACTGGGATACAGAAGCATATTACAGGGACCAGAGGTTGGAGACTGGGGTTAAGAAGGACTGCTGCAGAGAGCAGAATTTGGAGACTGGAGTGTAGAAGGATTGTTACAAAGAGCAGAGGTTAGATACTGGGGTGCAGAAGACTTGTGCATAGAGCAGAAGTTGGAGATTTGGGTGCAGAAGGAACTGTTTCAGAGAGCAGATGTTGGAGACTGAGTTGCAGAAGGACTGTTATAGAGAGAAGAGGATTGAGACAGAAGTGCAGAAGAAATGATTCAAGAAGCAGAGTTTGAAGACTGGGGTACAGGAGGACCATTAGAGAGAGCAGATGTTGGAGTCTTTAGTACAGAAGACTCTTACAAAGAGCAGAGGTTGGAGACTCTGGTGCAGAAGAATTGTTGCAGAGAGTAGATGATGGAGACTGGGGTCCAGAAAAACTGTAGCAGAGAGCAGACGTTAGAGACTAAGGTGCAGAAGGACAATTACACAGAGCAGAGGTTGGAGACTGGAGTGCAGAAAGACTGATACAGAAAGCAGAGTTTGGAGATTCGGGTGCAGAAGTATCCTTACAGAGAGAAGAGTTTCCAGAATGCAGTACAGAAGGACTCTTACAGAGAGCAGAGTTTGGAAACTGGGGTGGAGAATGACTGTTACAGATAACAGATGTTGGAGACTGGGATGCAAAAGGAATGCTGCAGAGAGCAGAGGATGGAGCCTGGGGTGCACAAGGACTGTTGAAGAGAGCAGAGGTTGCAGACTGAGTTGCAGAAGGACTCTTACAGACGGCAGAATTTGGAGACTGTGGTGCACAACGACTGATACAGAAAGCAGAGGTTGGATACTGGGGTGCATAAGGACCCTTACGGAGAACAGAGGTTGGAGACTGTGGTACCAAGAGAAGAGGTTGGAGACTGCGGTGCAGATGGATTATTGCAGAGAGCAGAGTTTTTAGACTGAGGTACAAAAGAACTGTTGCATAGAGCAGATGTTGGAGACTGGGGTTCATAAGGACTGTTGCAGCGAGCAGAGGTTTGATACTGGGGTGCCAAAGGATTTTTGCAGAGAGAAGAGGTTAGACACTGAGGTGCAGAAGGATCGTTGCGGAGAAAAGAGGTTCGAGACTGCGGTGCAGAATGATCATTACAGAGAGCAGAATTTGGAGACTGGGGTGCAGAAGGAATGTTGCAGTGAGTAAAGGTTGGAGACTTGGGTGCAGAAGGACTGTTGCAGAAAGCAGAGTTTGGAGACTTGGGTGCAGAAGGACTTATAGAGAAAGAAGATGTTGGAGACTGGGGTGCAGAAGGACCATTACAGAGAACACAGGTTGGAGAATCCGGTACAGAAGGACTGTTACAGAGATCATAGGTTAAAAAACTGGAGTGCAGAAGACTGTTGCAGAAAACAGAGGTTAGAGACTGGGGTGCAGAAAAACCGTTGCAGAGAGCAGAGGTTGGAGACTGAGGTGCAGGATTATTGTTACAGAGAGCAGAGTTTGGAGACTGGGTTAAAGAAGAACTGTTATAGTGAGCAGCGGTTGGAGACTGGTGTGCCGAAGGATTTTGCAGAGAGCAGAGGTTGGAGACTGGGGTGAAGAAAGACTGCTGCAGAGAGCAGAATTTGGAGACTGAGCTGCAGAAAGATTGTTACAGAGAGTAGAGGTTGGTTACTGGGGTGCAGAAAGACTTGTGCATAGAGCAGAAGTTGGAGATTTGGGTGCAGAAGGAACTGTTGCAGATAGCAGAGGTTTAAGACTGAGGTGCAGAAGGACTGTTATAGAGAGCAGAAAATTGAGACAGGGGTGCAGAAGAAATGATTCAAAAAGCAGAGGTTGAAGACTGGGGTACAGGAGGACCATTAGAGAGAGCAGAGTTTGGAGTCTTTAGTAAAGAAGGACTCTTACAAAGAGCAGAGTTTGGAGACTGGGGAGCAGAAGGACTGTTGCAGAGAGTAGATGATGGAGACTGGGGTCCAGAAAAACTGTAGCAGAGAGCAGACGTTAGAGACTAAGGTGCAGAAGTACAGTTACACAGAGCACAGTTTAGAGACTGGGGTGCAAAAGGACTGATACAGAAAGCAGAGTTTGGAGATTCGGGTGCAGAAGTATTCTTACAGAGAGCAGAGTTTCGAGAATGCAGTACAGAAGGACTCTTACAGAGAGCAGAGTTTGGAGACTGGGGTGAAGAAGGAATGTTGCAGAGAGCAGAGGATGGAGACTGGGGTGCGCAAGGACTGTTGCAGAGAGCAGAGGTTGCAGACTGAGTTGCAGAAGAACTCTTACAGATGGCAGAGTTTGGAGACTGTGGTGCAAAACGACTGATACAGAAAGCAGAGGTTGGATACTGGGGTGCATAAAGACCCTTATGGAGAATAGAGTTTGGAGACTGGGGTACAGAAGGACTGGTATCGAGAGAAGAGGTCGGAGACTGGGGTGCAGAAGAACTGATGTAGAGAACAGAGGTTGGAGACTGGGGTGCAGACGAATCATTGGGTCGAGCAGTGTATGGAGACTGGGGTATAGAAGGACTGCTGCAGAGAGCAGAGGTTGGAGACTGGAGTGTAGAAGGACTGTTGCAGAGAGCAGACGTTGGAGACTTGGGTGCAGAAGGATCGTTTGGGCAAGCAGAGTATGGAGACTGTGGTGTAGAAGGACTGTTACAGAGAGCAGAGGTTGGAGACTGGTTTGTTGAAGGACTGTTTCAGAGAGCAGATGTTGGAGGCTTGGACGCAGAATGACTGTTGCATTAAGCAGAGATTGGAGACTGAGATACAGAAGAACTGTTACAGATAGTAGAGGTTGGAGACTCGGGTACAGATGGATTATTGCAGAGAGCAGAGTTTTCAGACTGAGGTACAGAAGAACTGTTGCAGAGAGCAGATGTTGGAGACTGGGGTTCACAAGGACTTTTGCAGCGAGCAGAGGTTTGATACTGGGGTGCCAAAGGATCTTTGCAGAGAGAAGAGGTTGGACATTGAGGTGCAGAAGGATCATTGCGGATAGCAGAGTTTGGAGACTGGGGTGCAGAAGGATCATTACAAAGAGCAGAGTTTGGAGACTGGGTTGCAGAAGGAATGTTTCAGTGAGCAGAGGTTGGAGAATTGGGTGCAGAAGGACTGTTGCAGAAAGCAGAGTTTGGAGACTGGGGTGCAGAAGGACTGTTGCAGAGAGCAGAGGTTAAAGACTGGTGTGCAGAAAGACAGTTACAGATAGCAGACTTTGGAGACTGGGGTGCAGATGGACTGATAAAGAGAGCAGAGGTTTGACACTGGAGTGCAGAAGGCCTGTTACAAAGAGCACAATTTGGAGACTGGGGTGATGAAGGACTGTTACAGAGAGCAGAGTTTAAAGACTGGGTTGCAGAAGGATCTTTCAGAGAGCAGAGATTGGAGACTGAGGTGCAGAAGGACCGTTGCAGAGAGCAGAGGTTGGATACTGAGGTGCAGAAGGATTGTTACAGAAAGCAGAAGTTGGAGACAGATGTGCAGAAGGACTAATGCAGAGAGTAGAGGTTTTAGACTGGGATGTACAAAAACTGTTGCAGACAGTAGAGGTTGGAGATTAGGGTCCAGAAGGACTGTAGCAGAGAGCAGAGGTTTGAGACTAAGGTGCAGAAGGACAGTAAAACAGAGCAGAGATTAGAGACTGGATTGTAGAAAGACTGACACAGAGAGCAGAGGCTGGAGACTCTGGTGAAGAAGTACCCTTAAAGAGATTGCAGACTGAGTTGCAGAAGGACGGTTACAGAGGGCAGAGTTTGGAGACTGTGGTTAAAAACGACTGATAGAGAAAGCAGAGGTTGGATACTGGGGTGAATAAGGACCCTTACAGAGAACAGAGGTTGGAGACTGTGGTACAGAAAGACTGTTACAGAGAGCAGAGTTTGGAGTCTGGGTTGCAGAAGAACCGATGTAGAGAACAGAGTTTGGAGACTGGGGTGCAGAAGGACCGTTGGGGCGATCAGAGTATGAAGACTTGTGTGTAGAAGGACTTTTGAAGAGAGCAGTGATTGGAGACTGAGTTACAAAAGGACTGTTACAGAAAGCAGAGATTTTAGACTGGGGTACAGATGGATTATTGCAGAGAGCAGAGTTTTCAGACTGAGGTACAGAAGAACTGTTGCAGGAAGCAGATGTTGGAGACTGGGGTTCACAAGGACTATTGCAGCTAGCAGAGGTTTCAGACTTGGATGCAGAAGGCCTGTTACAGAGAGCAGAGGTAGGAGACTGGAGTGCAGAAGGACTGGTACAGAGAGCAGGGTTTGCAGACTGGGTTTCAGAAGGGTCTTACAGAGAGCAGAATTAGGAGACAGACGTATAGAAAGACTGTTACAGAGAGCAGAGGTTGGAGACTAGGGTGCAGAGGGATTGTTGCAGAGAACAGATTTTTTAGACTGAGGTACAGAAGAATTGTTGCAGAAAGCACATGTTGGAGACTGGGGTGCAGAAGGATGGTTACTGAGAGCATAGGTTTGAGTTTGGGTTGCAGATGGACTGATATGGAGAGCAGAGTTTGGAGACTAGGGTGCAGAAGGCCTGTTACAGAGCAGAGTTTGGAGACTTGTGTGCAGAAGGATCTTATAGAGAGCATAGTTTTGAGACTGAGGTGCAGAAGCACTGTTAAAGAGAGTAGAGGTTGGAGACTTAGGTGCAGAAGGACCCTTGCAAAGAGCAGAGGTTGGAGACTGAGTTGCAGAAGGATTGTTACAGAGAGAAGAGGTTGGAGACTGGGGTGCAAAAAACTTTTGCTGAGAGCAGAGGTTCTAGACTGGGGTGTAGAAGGACTGTTGCAGAGAGTAGAGGATGGAGATTGGGGTCCAGAAGGACTTTTACAGAGAGCACAGTTTGGAGACTGGGGTGGAGAAGGATTGTTGCAGAGAGAAGATGGTGGAGACTGGGGTTTAAACGGAAAGTTGCAGAGAGCACAGGATGGATACTGTGGTGCATAAGTATTCTTGGCGTGAGCAGAGTATGGAGAATCGGGTGTAGATGGACTTTTACAGAGAGCAGAGGTTGGAGACTAGGGTTTAGAAGAACTTTTTCAGAGAGCAAACGTTGGAGACTTGGGTGAAAAAGTATTGTTGCATAGAGCAGAGGATTTAGACTCAGATGTAGAAGACTGTTACAGAAAGCAGATTTTGAAGACTGGGGTGCAGAAGGACTGTTACAGAGAGCAGACTTTGGAGACTGGGGTGCAGAAGGACCGTTGCAGAAAACAGAGTTTGGAGACTGGGGTTCAGAAAAATTGTTAGAGAGAGCAGAGATTGGAGACTGTGGTGCAGAAAGACTTTTACTGAGAGCACAGGTTGGAGACTTAGGTGCAGAGAAACTGTTGCAGAGAGCAAAGTTGGGAGCCTGGGGTATAGAAGGAGTGTTGCACAGAGCAGATGTTGGAGACTAAATTGCACAAGGACCATTACAGAGAGAAGAAGTTGGAGACTGGGGTACAGAGGAGTGTTACAGAGAGCAGAGGTTGGAGTCAGTTGACAGAAAGATCTTACAGGAAGCATAGGTTGGAGAGTGGGGTGCAGAAGAACTGTTGCTGATTGCAGAGGTTGGAGACTGGGGTGGAGAAAAATTATTGAAGGGAGAAGAGTTTGGAGACTGGGGGCAAAAGGCCTGTTACATACAGCAGAGGTTGGAGCCTGGGGTGAAGAAGGCCTTTTACAGAGAGTAGTTTTTGGAGACTGGGGTGCAGATGGACAGTTACAGAGATCATAGTTTGGAGACTGGGTTGCAAAAGAATCTTACTGAGAGCAGAGTTTGGAGACTGAGGTGCAGAAGAATCGTTGGAGAGAGCAGTGTTTAGAGACTGCAGTGTAGAAGGACTGATACAGAAAGCAGAGGTTTAAGACAAGGATGCAGAACGACCCTTACAGAGAACAGAGGTTGGAGACTGAAAGACTTTTACAGAGAGCAGACGTTGAAGACTGGGGTACAGAATGACTGTTGTAGACAACAGAGTTTGGAGACTGGGTTTCAGAAGGATCATACAGAGAGCAGAGTTTTGAAACTGAGGTGCAGAAGAACTGTGGCAAAGAGAAAAGTTTGGAGATTGGGATGCTGAAGGACTGTAGCAGGATTAGAGGTTGGAGTATGAGATGCAGAAAGACTATTACAGAGAGATCAGGTTGGAGACTGGGGTGCAGAAAAACTGATACAGAAAGCAGAGTTTGGAGACTTGGGTGCAGTAGGCCCCTTACAGAGAGCAGAGGTTGGAGACTGGGGTGAAGAAGGACTGTTGCAGAGAGCAGAGGATGGAGACTGGGGTGCAGAAGGAATCTTGCAGAGAGCAGAGTTTGAAGACTGATTGCAGAAGGACTGTTTCAGTGATAAGAGATTGCAGAGTGAGGTGCAGAATGACGGTTACAGAGAGTAGAGTTTGGAGACTGTGGTGCAGATGGTCTGATATAGAAAGTAGAGGTGGGAGACTTGGTTGCAAAAGTTCCCTTACAGAGAACGGAGGTTGGAGACTGCAGTACAGAAGGACTGTTGTAGAGAACAAGGTTGGAGACTGGGGTTAAGAGGTATCAATGCAGAGAGCAGAGGTTGAAGACTGGGGTGCAGAAAGAATGTTACAGAGAAGACAGGTTGGAAACTGAGGTGTAGAAGGAGTGTTACAGAGAGCAGAGTTTGAAGACTGAGGTGGAGAAGGACTGTTACAGAAATAAGAGGTTAGAAATTGGGGTGTAGAAGGACCCTTAAAGAGAGCAGAATTTGGAGACTTCCGTACAGAAGGACTGATACACAGAGCAGATCTCGGAGACTGTGGAGCAACAGGACTGTTGCAGAGGACAGACGTTGGAGACTGGGGTGGAGAAGGAATGTTACAGAGAGCAGAGTTTGGAAACTGTAGTGCAGAAGAATCTTACAGAGAGCAGAGTCTGGAGACTGTGGTGCAGAATGACAGTTGCAAAAAGCAGAAGTTGGAGACTAGGGTCCAGAAGGATCGTTGCAGAGAGCAGATTTTAAAGACTGAGGTGCAGATGGACTGTTACAGAGAAAAGAGTTTGGAGACTGAGGTGCAGAAGGACCGTTACAGAGAACAGAGTTTGGAGACTGGTATGCAGAAGGACTGTTACAGAGAGCAGAGTTTGGAGACTGGGGTTCAGATGGATCTTACAGAGAGCAGAGTTTGGAGACTGGGGTAAAAAAGGAACGTTGCAGAGAGCAAATCTTGGAGACTGGGATGGAGAAGAATCGTTGCAGAGAGAAGAGGTTGGAGACTGGAGTGCATAAGGATCTTACAGAGAGTAGAGGTTCGTGACTAGGGTGCAGAAGGACTGTTGCAGAGAGCAGAGGTTGGAGACTGGGTTGTAGAAACACTGTTACAGAGAGCAGAGTTTGCAGATTCAGGTGCAGAAGGACTGTTACAGAAAGCACCGTTTGGAAATTGTAATGCAGAAGGACCATTAAAGAGAGCAGAGGTTGAAGACTGCGGTACAGAAGGACTGTTACACAGAGCAGATCTCGGAGACTGGGGAGCAGAATGACTGTTGCAGAGAAAAGAAGTTGGAGACTGAGGTGGACAAGGAATGTTACAAAGAGCAGAGTTTAGTAACTGGAGTGCAGAAGGATCTTACAGAGAGCAGAGGTTGGAGACTGTGGTGCAGAAGGACTGTTGCACAGAGCAGAAGTTGGAGACTGGGGTCCAGAAGGATCGTTGCAGACAGCAGATTTTAGAGACTGAGGTGCAGATGGACTGTTACAGAGAGTGAAGTTTGGAGACTGAGGTGCAGAAGGACAGTTACAGAGATTAGAGTTTGAAGACTGGTGTGCAGAAGGAGTGTTACAGAGAGCACAGGTTGGAGACTGGGGTTCAAATGGATCTTACATAGAGCAGAGTTTAGATACTGGGTTGCAAAAGGACTGTTGCAGAGAGCAGATGTTAGAAACTGGGATGTACAAGAATTGTTGCAGAGAGAAGAGGTTGAAGACTGGAGTGCATAAGGATCTTACAGAGAGCAGAGTTTGGTGACTAGTGTGCAGGAATATTGCCGAGAGCAGAGGTTGGAGACTGGGGTGGAGAAAAATCATCGAAGAGAGAAGAGGTTGGAAACTGGGGTTCTAAAGGCCTGTTACAGAGAGCAGAGGTTCGAGACTGGGTTGTAAAATTCCTGTTACAGAGAGCAGAGGTTGGAAACTATTCTGCAGAAGGACTGTTACAGAGAGCAGAGTTTGGAGACTGGGTTGCAAAAGGGTCTTACACAGAGAAGAGGTAGTAGACTGAGGTACAGAAGGATTGTTTCAGAGAGAAGAGTTTTTAGACTGAGTTGCTGAAGGACTCTTGCAGAGAGCAGATGTTGGAGACTGGTGTGCAAATGGATTGTTGCAGAGAGTACTGTTTGGAGACTGGGGTGAAGAAGGATCAGTGCAGAGAGCAGAGGTTGGAGACTGGTGTGCAGAAGGACTGTTACAGAGAGCAGAGTTTGGAGACTGGGTTGGAGAAGGAACTTACAGAGAGCAGAGGTTAAATAATCAGGTGCAGAAAGACTGTTTCAGAGAGAAGATGTTGGAGACTGAGGTGCAGAAGTAACGTTGCAGAGTACAGAGTTTGGACACTGAGGTGCAGAAGGATTGTTACAGAGAGCAGAGGTTGGAGACTGGGGTGCAGAGGGACTGTTGCTGTTACCAGACTTTGGTAACTGGGGTGCAAAAGGACTGTAATAGAGAGCAGAGAATTGAGACTGGGGTGAAGAAGGAGTGATACAGAAAGCATAGTTTGCAGTCTGGGGTGCAGAAAGACCGTTACAGAGAGCAGACGTTGGATTCTGCAGTACAGGAGGACTGTTACAGAGAGCAGAGTTTGGAAACTGTTGTGGAGAAGGACTGTAAAAGAGAGCTGATGTCGATAACTAGGGTGCCGAAGGACTGTTGCAGAGAGCAGAGTTTTGAGACTGGAGTGCAGAAGAACTGTTTTGGAGAGCAGAGGTCGAAGACTGGGGTGCAGAAGGACTGTTACAGAGAGCAGAGGTTGGAGAGAGTGGTACAGAAGGATCGTATAGAGAGCAGAATTTGGAGACTGAGGTGCAGAAGGACTGTTGTAGAGATCAGAGGTTGGAGACTGGGGTGCAGTAGGATCATTGCAGAGAGCAGAGGTTAAAGACTGGGGTGCAGAAAGATCGTTGCAGAGAGCAGAGGTTAGATACTTGCGTGCAGAAGGCCTGTTACAGAGAGGAGAGTTTGGAGACTGAGGTGCAGAATTACTGGTAAAGAGAGCAGATTTTGAAGACTTGGTTGCTGAAGGATCTTACAGAGAGCAGAGTTTGGAGAGTAAGGTGCAAGTGGACTGTTACAGAGAGCAGTGGTTGAAGAGTGGAGTGCAGAAGAATCCTGGAGAGCAGAGGTTTCAGACTGACGTGCAGAAGAACTGTTACAGAAAGCAGAGGTTGTAAATTGGGGTGCAGAAGAACCGTTACAGAGAGCAGAGGTTGGAGACTATGATATAGAAAGACTGTTACAGAGAGCAGAGGTGGGAGATTTGGGTTCAGAAGGACTGTTACAGAAAGCACAGGTTGGAGACTGAGGTGAAGTAGGATAGACACAAAAAGCAGAGGTTGGAGACTGGGGTTCAGAAGGACTGATACAGAAAGCAGAGGTTGGAGACTGGGGTGCAGAATGACCTTTACAAAGAGCAGAGTTTGGTGAATGCGGTACAGAAGGACGGATACAGAGAGCAGATATTGAAGACTGGGGAGTAGGAGGACTGTTGCAGAGGACAGAGTTTGGAGACTGGGGTGCCGCAGGACCCTTGCAGAAAGCTGAGGTTGGTGACTAGGGTGGAGAAGGAATGTTAGAAAGAGCAGAGTTTGTAAACTGGAGTGCAGAAAGATCTTACAGAGAGCAGAGGTTGGAGACTGTGGTGCAGAAGGACTGTTGCAGAGAGCAGACGTTGGAGACTGGGGTCCAGAAAGATCATTGAAGAGAGCAGAGTTTGCAGACTGGGATGCAGAAGGCTGTTGCAGAGAGCAAAGTTTGGAGACTGAGGTGCAGAATGACTGTTACAGAGAGAAGATGTTGGAGACAGGGGTTCAGATGGATCTTAGAGAGACCAGATGTTGGAGACTGAGGTGCAGAAGGATTTTAACAGATAGAAGAGGTAGGAGACTGGGGTGCAGGAGGTTCGTTTAAGACAGCAGAGTTTTCAGACTGTGGTGCAGAAGGACTGTTGCAGAGACCAGATGTTGGAGACTGGGGTGTAGAAGGACTGTTGCAGAGATCAGAGGTTGGAGACTGGGGTTAAGAATGATCATTGCAGAGAGAAGAGATTGAAGACTGGTGTGCAGAAGGAATGTTACAGAGAGCAGAGTTGGGAAACTGGGTTGGCGAAAGATTTCACAGAGAGAAGAGGTTGGAGACTAAAGTGAAGAAGTACTGTTACAGAGAGTATAGGTTGTAGACTGAGGTGCAGAAAATTTTTTGCAGAGAACAGAGTTTGCAGACTCAGGTGCAGAAAGATTTTTACAGAGAGCAGAGTTTGGAGACTGGGGTGCAGAATGACTGTTGCAGAGAGCAGAGGTTGGAGACTGAGGTGCAGAAGTCCTGTTACATAGAACAGAGGTTGGAGACGGGGGTGCAGAAGGATCGTTGCAAATAGCAGATCTTGAAGGCAGGGGTGCAGAAGGATCTTAAAGAGTGCAGAAGTTGGAGACTGCGTTGCAGAAGTATTTTACAGAGAGTAGAGTTCGCAGAATGAGGTGCAGAAGGATTGTTACATGTAGCAGAGGTAGGAGACTGGGGTTCAGAAAGTTTGTTGAAGACAGCTGAGTTTTCAGACTGAGGTGCAGAAGGACTGTTGCAGAGAGCAGGTGTTGAAGACTGGGGTGCATAAGGACTGTTGCAGAGAGCAGAGGTTGGAGACTGGGGTTAAGAGGGATGGTTGCAGAGAGCAGAGGTTGGAAACTGAGGTGCAGAAGGACTGTTTCAGAGAGCAGAGGTTAGAGACTGGGGTGCAGAAAACCTATTACAGAAAGCAGAGACTCTAGTATTGGGTGCAGAAAGAACGTTACAGAGAGTAGAGGTTGGAGAATGCAGTAAAGAAGGACTGTTGCAGAGAGCAGAATTTAGAGACTGGGGTGCAGAAGGACTGTTGCAGAGAGCAGAGGTTGGAGACTGAGGTGCAGAAGTCCTGTTACATAGAACAGAGGTTGGAGACTGGGGTGCAGAAGGATCGTTGCAGATAGCAGATCTTGGAGAAAGGGGTGCAGAAGGATCTTACAGAGTGCAGAAGTTGGATACTGGGTTGCAGAAGTATTTCACAGAGAGCAGAGTTGGAAGAATGAGGTGCAGAAGGACTGTTACATGCAGCAGAGGTAGGAGACTGGGGTGCAGAAAGTTTGTTGAAGACAGCTGAGTCTTCAGACTGAGGTGCAGAAAGACTGTTGCAGAGAGCAGTTTTTGGAGACTGGGGTGCATAAGGACTGTTGCAGAGAGCAGAGATTGGAGACTAGGGTTAAGAGGGATGGTTGCAAAGAGCAGCGGTTAAAGACTGGTGTTCAGAAGGACTGTTACAGAGAGCAGATTTTTGAGACTGGGTTTTAGAAAGATACTACAGAGAGCAGAGGTTGGTGAGTGAAGTGCAGAACGACTGTTACAAAGAGTAGAGGTTAAAGACTGGGCTGCAGAAAGACTGTTTTAGAGAGCAGTGGTTGGAGACTGGGGTCCAGAAAGACAGTTGCAGAGAGCAGAAGATGGAGGCTGAGGTACAGAAGTCCTGTTACGGAGAGAAGAGGTTGGAGCCTTGGATGCAGAAGGACTGTTGCAGAGAGAAGAGGTTGGATACTGAGGTGAAGATGGATCGTACAGAGAGAAAAAATTGAAGACTGAGGTGCAGAAGGACTGTTGTGGAGATCAGACATAGTAGACTGGGGTGCAGTAGGATCACTGCAGAGAGCAGAGGTTGGAGACTGGGGTGCAGTAGGATCGTTGCACAGTGCAGATTTTGGAGACTGGAGTGCAGAAGGCCTGCTACAGAAAGAAAAGTTTCGAGACTGGCGTGCAGAAGGCCTGTTATGGAGAGGAGAGTTTGAAGACTGGGGTGCAGAAGGACAGTTATAGAGAGCAGAGTTTGGAGACTGGGTTGCTGAAGAATCTTACATAGAGCAGAGTTTGGAGACTAGGTGCAGGTGGACTGTTACAGAGAGCAGTGTTTGGAGACTGGGGTGCAGAAGGATCGTGCAGAGAGCAGAGGAATCAGACTGAGGTGCAGAAGGACTGTTACAGAGAGCAAAGGTTGGAGACTGAGGTGTAGAAGGACTGTTACAGAAAGAAGTGGTTAGAAATTGGGGTGCAGAAGTACTGTTACAGAAACAAGTGGTTAGAAATTGGGGTGCAGAAGGACGGTAACAGAGACCAGAGTTTGGAGACTGCGGTATAGAAAAACTGTAACAGAGAGCAGAGGTTGCAGACTGAGTTGCAGAATAATAGATACAGAGAGCAGAGGTTTGAGACTGGGTTATAGAAGGATGTACAGAGAGCAGAGGTTGAAGAGTGAAGTGCAGAAGAACTGTTACAGAGAGTAGAGCTTTGAGACTGAGGTGCAGAAGGACCATTGCAGAGATCAGAGGTTGGAGACTGGGGTGCAGTAGGATCATTGCAGAGAGCATATGTTGGAGTCTGGGGTGCAGAAGGATCATTGCACAGTGCAGATTTTGGAGACTGGGGTGCAGAAGGCCTGCTACAGGGAGAAGACTTTGGAGACTGGGGTGCAGAAGGCCTGTTATAGAGAGGAGAGGTTGGAGACTTTGCTGCATTAGGACTGTTATAGAGAGCAGAGTTTGGAGACTGGGTTGATGAATAATCTTACAGAGAACAGTGTTTGGAGACTAGGTGCAGGTGGACTGTTACAGAGAGCAGTGTTTGGAGACTGGGGTGCAGAAGGATCGTACAGAGTGCAGAGGTGTCAGACTGAGGTGCAGAAGGACTGTTACAGAGAGCAGAGGTTAGAGACTGAGGTGTAGAAGGACTGTTACGGAGAGCAGAGTTTGGAGACTGAGGTGCAGAAAGACTGTTAAAGAAAGAAGTGGTTGGAAATTGGGGTGCCAAAAGACCCTAACAGAGACCAGAGTTTGGAGACTGCGGTATAGAAAAACTGTAACAGAGAGCAGCGGTTTGAGACTGAGGTGCAGAATAATAGATACTGAGAGCAGAGGTTTGAGACTTGGTTTTAGAATGATCTAAAGAGAGCAGAGTTTGGAGAGTTAAGTGCAGAAGGACTGTTACAGAGTAGAGAGGTTGGAGACTGGGGTGCCGAAGTACTGTTATATAGACAAGAGATTGGAGACTGAGTTACAGAAGGATATTACAGAGAGCAGAGCTTGGAGACTGAGGTGCAGGTGGACTGTTACAGAGAGTAGTGCTTAGAGACTGGGGTGCAGAAGTATCGTGCAGAGGGCAGAGGTGTCAGATTGAGCTGCATTAGAATAGATACAGAGAGCAGAGGTTTGAGACTGGGTTTTAGAAGGATCCTACAGAGAGCAGAGGTCGGAGAGTGAAGTGTAGAATTACTGTTACAGAGAGTAGAGGTTGGAGACTAAGGTGCAGAAGACCGTTGCAGAGAACAGAGTTTGGAGAAGGAGGTGCAGAAGGCTTGTTACAGAGAGCAGAGTTTGGATACTGGGATGCAGAAGGACTGTGGCAGGGAGCATAGTTTGGAGACTGGGGTGCAGAAAGACTGTTGCAGGGAACAGAGGATGGAGACTGGGTTGCAGAAGGAATGTTGCAGAGAGGAGAGGTTGGAGACTGAGGTGCAGAAGGACTCTTAGAGAGAGGAGAACTTGGATACTGGGGTGCAGAAGGACTATTGCAGAGAGCAGAGGTTGGAGACTGAGGTGCAAAATCCTGTTACATAGAGCAGAGGTTGGACACTGGGGTGCAGAAGGATCGTTGAAATAAGCAGAGCTTGGAGACAGGGGTGCAGAAGGATCTTACAGAGAGCAGAAATTTCAGACTGAGTTGCAGAAGGACTGTTGCAGAGATCAGACTTTGGAGACTGAGGTGAAATAGAATCATTGCAGAGAGCAGAGTTTGGAGACTGAGTTCTTGAAGTATCTTACAGAGAGCAGAGGTTGGAGACTGAGGTGCAGGTGGACTGTTACAGAGAGCAGTGGTTGGAGACTGTTGTGCAGAAGTTTCGTGCAGAGAGCAGAAGTGTCAGATTCAGGTGCAAATGGACTGTTACAGAGAGTAGAGTTTGTAGACTGAGGTGTAGAAGAACTGTTACAGAGAGCAGAGTTTGGAGACTGAGGTGCAGAAGGACTGTTACAGAAAAAAGTTGTTGGAAATTGGGGTGCAAAAGGACCGTAAGAAAGACCAGAGTTTGGAGACTGCGGTATAAAAAAAACTCTAACAGAGGGCAGAGTTTGGAGACTGAGGTGCAGAAGGATAGATACAGAGAGCAGAGGTTTGTGACTGGGGTTCAGAAGGACTGATACAGAAAGCAGAGTTTGGAGACTGGGGTGCAGAAGGACCGTTACAAAGAGCAGAGGTTGGAGACTGCAGTAGAGAAGGACTGTTGCAGAGGACAGAGGTTGAAGACTGGGGTGTTTCAGGACATTTGCAAAAAGCAGAGGTTAAAGAATGGGGTGGAGAAGGAATATTAGAGAGAGCAGAGTTTGGATGCTGGAGTGCAGAAGGATCTTACAGAGAGCAGAGGTTGGATACTTTGGTGCAGAAGGACTGTTGAAGAGAGCAGAGGTTGGAGACTGGGGTGGAGAAGGACCTGTTGCAGAGAGCAGAGGTTGGAGACTGGGTTGCAGAAGGACTGTTGCAGAGAGCAGAGTTTGGAGACTGGAGTGCAGAAGTACTGTTGCAGAGAGCAGAGTTTAGAGACTGACATGCAGAAATCTTGTTACATAGAGCAGAGGTTTCAGACTGAGGGGCAGAAGGATTGTTACAGAGAGCAGAGTTTGCAGACTGGGGTGCAGAAAAACTCTTGCAGAGAGAAGAGGTTGGGGACTGGGGTTCAGAAGGACTGTTTCAGAAAGCAGAGTTTGGAGACTGGGGTGCAGATGGACTGTTGCAGGGAGCAGAGGTTGGATACTGGGGTTCAGAAAGACTATTGCAGAGAGCAGAGGATGGAGACTGGGCTGCAGAAAGAATGTTGCAGAGAGCAGAAGTTGGAGACTGGGGTGCAGAAGGACTGTTGCAGAGAGCAGAGGTTGGAGACTGAGGTGCAAAATCTTGTTACATACAGCAGAGGTTGGACACTGGGGTGCAGAAGAATCACTGAAATAAGCAGAGCTTAGAGACAGGGGTGCAGAAGGATCATACAGAAAGCAGAAGTTGGAGACTGAGTTGCAGAAGTACTGTTGCAGTGATCAGAGGTAGGAGACTGGGGTTCAGTAGGATCATTGCAGAGAGCAGATTTTGGAGACTGGAGTGCAGAAGGATCATTGCAGAGAGCAGAGGTTGGAGACTGGGGTGCCGCAGGACACGTGCAGAAGGCAGAGGTTATAGATTGAGTGGAGAAGGAATGTTACAGAGAGCAGAGTTTGGAAACTGGAGTGCAGAAAGATCTTACAGAGAGCAGAGTTTGGAGACTGTGGTGCAGAAGGACTGTTACAGAGACCAGAGGTTGGAGACTGGGGTCCAGAAGGATCACTTCAGAGAGGAGAGTTTGGAGACTGGGGTGCAGAAGGACTGTTGCAGAGAGCAGAGGTTTGAAACTAGGGTTTAGAAGGACTATTGCAGAGAGCAGAGGTTGGAGACTGATGTGCAGAAAGACTCTTACAGAGAGCAGAGTTTGGAGTCTGGGGTGCAGAAGGACTGTTACACAGAGCAGAGGTATAAGACTGAGGTTCAAAAGGACTGTTAGAGAGAGCAGAGTTTGGATACTGGGGTGCAGAAGGACTGTTACAGAAAGTAGAGTTTGGAGACTGGGGTTCAGATGGATCTTACAGAGAGCAGAGTTTGGAGACTGGGATTCAAAAGGAGTGTAGCAGAGACCAGATGTTGGAGACTGGGGTGGAGAAGAATCGTTGCAGAGAGCCGAGGTTAGAGACTGGGATCCAGAAGGATCGTTGCAGAGAGCAGATTTTGGAGACTGGCGTGCAGAAGGCCTGTTACAGAGAGGAGAGGTGGGAGACTGGAATGCAGAAGGACAGTTATAGAGAGCAGAGTTTGGAGACTGGGTTGCTGAAGGTTCTTACAGAGAGCAGAGGTTGAAGACTGAGGTGCAGGTGGATTGTTACAAAGAGCAGTGTTTGTACACTGGGGTGCAGAAGGATCGTGAAGAGAGAAGAGGTGTCAGACTGAGGTTCAGTAGGACTGTTACAGAGAACAGAGCTTGGAGACTGAGGAGTAGAAGCACTGTTACAGAGAGCAGAGTTTGGGAGACTGAGGTGCAGAAGGACTGTTACAGAAATCAGAGGTTGGAAATTGGGGTGCAGATGGACCGTTTCAGAGACCAGAGGTTTGAGACTGCCTTATAAAAAAACTGCTACAGAGAGCAGAGTTTGGAAACTGAAGTGCAGAAGGATAGATACAAAGAGCAGAGGTTTGAGACTGAGGTTCAAAATGACTGATACAGAAAGCAGAGTTTGGAGACTGGGGTGCTGAAAGACCGTTACGGAGAGCAGAGTTTGGAGACTGGGGAGCACAATGACTGTTGCAGAAAACAGAGGTAGGAGACTGGGGGTGCCGCAGGACACGTGCAGAAGCCAGACGTTAAAGAATGGGGAGGAGAAGAAATGTTACAGAGAGCAGAGTTTGGAAACTGGAGTGCAGAAGGATCTTACAGAGAGCAGAGTTTGGAGACTGTGGTGCAGAAGGATTGTTACAGTGAGCAGAGGTTGGAGACTGGGGTCCAGAAGGATAGGTGCAGAGAGAGTAGAGTTTGGAGACTGGGGTGCAGAAAGACTGTTTCAGAGAGCAGAGGTTTGAAACTGGGGTGGAGAAGGACTATTGCAGAGAGCAGAGGTTGGAGACTGGAGTGCAGAAGGACTGTTGCATAGAGCAGAGGTTTGAGTCTGATGTGCAGAAAGACTCTTACAGAGAGCAGTGTTTGGAGACTGGGGTGCAGAAGGACTGTGACAGAGACCAGAGGTTGGAGACTGTGGTGCAGAAGGACTGTTGCAGAGATCAGAGGTTAAAGACTGCGGTGAAGTAGGATCATTGCAGAGAGCAGAGGTTGGAGACTGAGGTGCAGAAGGATCCTAGGAGAGAGCAGATTTTGAAGACTGGAGTGCAGAAGGCTTGCTACAGAGAGAAGAGTCTGGAGACTGGAGTGCAGAAGGCCTGTTACAGAGAGGAGAGGTGGGAGATTGGGGTGCAGAAGGACAGTTATAGAGAGCAGAGTTTGGAGACTGGGTTGTTGAAGGTCTTACAGCTAGCAGAGGTTGGAGACTGAGGTGCATGTGGACTGTCACAGAGAGCAGTGTTTGTAGAATGGGGTGCAGAAGGATCGTGAAGAGAGCAGAGGTGTCAGACTGAGGTTCAGTAGGACTGTAACAGAGAACAGAGGTTGGAGACTGAGGTGTAGAAGCACTGTTACAGATAGCAGAGTTTGGAGACTGAGTTGCAGAAGGACTGTTACAGAAATCAGAGGTTGGAAATTGGGGTGCAGATGGACCGTTACAGAGACCAGAGGTTGGAGACTGCCTTATCGAAAAACTGTTACAGAGAGCAGAGTTTGGAGACTGGGGTGCAGAAGGAATGTTACAGAAAGCACAGGTTGGAGACTGAAGTGCAGAAGGATAGATACAGAGAGCAGAGTTTTGAGACTGAGGTTCAAAAGGACTGATACAGAAAGCAGAGTTTGGGGTGCTGAAAGACCGTTACAAAGAGCAGAGGTTGAAGACTGAGGAGCACAATGACTGTTGCAGATTACAAAGTTTAGAGACTGGGGTGTCCCAGGACACGAGCAAAAGGCAGAGGTTAAAGAATGGGGTGGAGAAAGAATGTTACAAAGAGCTGAGTTTGGAAAGTGGAGTTCAGAAGGATATTACAGAGAGCAGAGTTTGGAGACTGTGGTGCAGAAAGATTTTTACAGAGAGCAGAGGTTGGAGACTGGGGTCCAGAAGGATCAGTGCAGAGAGAAGAGATTGGAGACTGGGGTGCAGAAGGACTTTTGCAGAGAGCAGAGGTTTGAAACTGGGGTGCAGAAGGACTGTTGCAGAGAGCAGAGGTTGGAGGCTGGAGTGCAGAAGGAGTGTTACAGAGATCAGAGGTTAAAACTGCGGTGCAGTAGGATCATTGCAGAGGGCAAAGGTTGGAGACTGGGGTGCAGAGAGATCCTTGGAGAGAGCAGATTTTGAATACTGGGGTGCAGAAGGCCTGCTACAGAGAGCAGAGTTTGGAGACTGAGGTGTAGAAAGACTGTTACAGAAACTAGAGGTTTGAAATTGGGGTGTATAAGAACCGTTACAGAGACCAGAGTTTGGAGACTGCGGTATAGAAAAACTGTTACAGAGCACACAGGTTGGAGACTGGGGTGCAAAACGACTGTTGCAGAAAGCAGAGTTTGGAGACTGGGGTCTAGAAGGATTGTTGCAGAGAGCAGAGTTTGGAGACTGGGGTGCAAAAGGACTGTTGCAGAGAGCAGAGGTTGGAAACTAGGGTGTACAAGGACTATTGCAGAGAGCAGATGTTGGAGACTGGAGTGCAGATGGACTGTTACAAAGAGCAGAGTTTGGAGACTGGGATTCAGAAGGACTGTTACAGAGCAGAGGTTGAATACTAGGGTTTAGATGGATCTTACAGAGAGCAGAGTTCGAAGACTGGGGTGCAAATAAACTGTTGCAGAGAGCAGAGGTTGGAGACTGTGGTGCAGAAGGATCTTACAAAGAGCAGAGGTTTGAGACTAAGGTGCAGACGAACTGTTGCAAGAAGCAGAGGTTTGACACTGCTGTGCAGAAGGATCGTTGCATAGAGAAGTGTTTGAAGACTGGGATGCAGAAGGCCTGTTACAGAGAGCAGAGTCTGGAGACTGCGGTACAGAAGGACTGTTACAGAGAGCAGAGGTTGGATACTGGGGTTCAGATGGACTGTTACAGAGGACAGAGGTTGGAGACTGGGGTGCCGCAGGACCCTCACAGAAAGCAGAGGTTAGAGACTGCGATGGAGAAGGAATGTTATAGAGAGCAGATTTTGTAAACTGGAGTGCAGAAAGATCTTACAGAGAGCAGTGGTTGGAGACTATGGTGCAGAAGGACTGTTGCAGAGAGTAGAGTTTGGAGACTGGGGTCTAGAGGATCTTTGCAGGGAGCAGAGGTTGGAGACTGGGGTGCAGAAACACTGTTGCAGAGAGCAGAGTTGGGAGACAGGGGTTCAGAAGGATTGTTGCAGAGAGCAGAGGTTGGAGACTGGAGTGTAGAAGGACTATTGCATAGAGCAAAGATTGGAGACTGAGGTGCAGAAAGACTCTTAGAAAGGGCAGAAGTTGCATACTGGAGTGCAGAAGGACTGATATAGAGAGCAGAGGTTGAAGACTGCAGTACAGAAGGACTGTTACAGAGAGCAGATGTTGGAAACAGGGGAGCAACAGAACTGTTGCAGAGAACAGAGTTTGGAGACTGGGGAGCCACAAGACCGGTGCAGAATCCAGAGGTTGTAGACTGTGGTGGAAAAGGAATGTTACAGAGAGCAGAGTTTGAAAACTGGGATACAGAAGGATTATCCAGAGAGGTTGGAGACAGGGGTGCAGAGGGACTGTTGAGGAGAGCAGTGGTTGGATACTGAGGTGCAAAAAGACTGTTACAGAGAGTAGAGGTTGGAGACTGGGGTGCACAAGGCTTGCTACACACAGCAGAAATTGGAATCTGGGGTGCAGAATAACTAATACAGAGAGCAGAGTTTTTAGACAAGGTTGCAGAAGGATCTTAGAGATAGCAGAGAACGTAAACCTAGGTGAAGCAGGAATGTTACAGAGAGCAAAGGTTGCAGACTGGGGTGCAGAAGGCATGTTACGGAGATGAGAGTTTGGAAAACGGGTGCAGAAGGACTGCTAGAAAGGGCAGAGTTGGGAGACTGGGTTGCAGAAGGATCTTAAAGAGAGCAGATGTTGGAGTCTGGGGTGCAGAAAGATTGTTGCAGAGAGAAACATTTTCAGACTGAGGTGAAGAAGGACTGTTGCAGAGAGCAGATGTTGTAGACTGGGGTGCAGAAGGATCGTTGCAGAGAGCAGAAGTTGGAGAATGGGGTGCAGAAGGACTGCTACAGAGAGCAGAGTTTGGAAACTGGTGTGTAGAATGCCTGTTACGTAGGGCAGAGTTTTGAGACTGGGGTACAAAAGGACTGTTACAGAGCACAGAGTTTTGAGACTGGGTTTAAAAGGGTCTTACAGAGAGCAGAGGTTTGAGACTGAGGTGCAGAAGGACTGATACAGAGAGCAGAGTTTGGAAACTGGGGTGCAGAAGGTCTTTTACAGAGAGCAGAGTGTGGAGACTGGGTTGCAGAAGGATCTTACATAGAGCAGAGTTTGGAGACTGAGGTGTAGAAGCACTGTAGCGGTTGGAGACTCAGGTGCAGAAGGACCATTGCAGAGAGCAGAGGTTATAGACGGAGGTGCAGAAGGCTTGTTAGAGAGAGAAGAGGTTGAAGACTTGGGTCTAGAAGAACTGTAGCAGAGAGCAAAGGTTGGAGACTAAGGTGCAGAGGGACAGCTACACATAGCACAGGTATGAGACTGGGGTGCAGAAGGACTGATAAAGAAAGCAGAGTTTGGAGACTCTGGTGTAGAAGTACCCTTACAGAGAGCAGATGTTGGAGAATGCAGTACAGAAAGACTGTTATAGAGAGCAGAGTTTGGAGACTGGGGTGCAAAAGGACTGTTGCAGAGAGCATCGGATAAAAACTGGGGTGCAGTAGTACTGTTGCAGAGAGATGAGGTTGCAGACTGACTTGCAGAAGGACTTTTACAGAGGGAAGAGTTTTGAGACTGTTGTTCAAAACGACAGATACAGGAAGCAGAGGTTGGATACTGGGGTGCATATGGACCCTTACGGAGAACAGCAGATGGAGACTGCGGTAGACAAGGACGGTTACAGAGAGCAGAGGTTGGAGACTGGGGTGCAAAAGAACTGATGTAGAAACCAGATGTTGGAGACTGGGGTGCTGAAGGATCGTTGGGGTGAGCAGAGTATGGAGACTGGAGTGTAGAAGGACTGTTCCAGGAAGCAGAGTTTGCAGACTGGGGTGTAGAAGGACTGTTTGAGAGCAGATGTTGGACTCTTGGGTGCAGAAGAACTGTTGCATAGAGCAGAGTTTGGAGACTGAGGTATAGAAGGACTGTTAAAGAGAGCAGAGGTTTGAGACTGGGGTTCAGGAGGATTATTGCAGAGACAGATTTTTCAGACTGAGGTACAGGAGAACTGTTGCAGAGAGCAGATTTTGGAGACTGGTGTTCAGAAGGACTGTTGCAGGGAGCAGAGGTTTGAGACTAAGGTGCAGAAGGATCTTTGCAGAGAGCAGAGGTTGGAGACTGGGGTGCAGAAGGACGGTTGCGGAAAGCAGATTTTGGAAACTGAGGTGAAGAAGGACTTTTAAGAGAGCAGTGGTTGGAGACTGGGGTGTAGAAGGACCGATACAGAAAGCAGAGTTTGGAGACTGGGGTCAGAAGGATTGTTGTAGAGAGCAGAGTTTGGAGACTGGGGTGGAGAAGGACTGTTGCAGAGAGCAGATGTTGAAGACGGGTGCAGAAGGATCGTTGGTGCGAGCAGAGTATAGTGACAGGGGTGTAGAAAGACTGCTGCAGAGAACAGAGGTTGCAGTCTGAGGTGTAGAAGGAACTATGCAGAAAGGAGAGGTTAGAGACTGGGTTTCAGAAGGATCCTACAGAGAGCAGAGTTTGGACACTGAGGTGAAGAAGTACTGTTGCAGGAAGCAGAGGTTGGAGATTGGAGCGCAGAAGTACTTTTGCAGAGAACAGAGGTTAGATTCTGAGGTGCAGAAGGACTTTTACAGAAAGCAGAGGTTGGAGACTGGTGTGCAGAATGTGTGACAAATAACACAGAGTTTAGAGACTCGGGTGTAGAAGGACTGTTACAGAGAGCAGAGGTTGGAGACTGCAGTGGAGGAGGACCTTTACAGAGACCAGAGGTTGAAGACTGGGGTGCAGAGGGATTGTTGCAGTAAGCAGAAGTTGCAGAGTGAGGTGCAGAAGTACTGTTACAGAGAGCAGAGTTTGGAGACTCTGGTGCAGAAGGACTGATACAGAAAGCAGAGTTTGAAGACTGGGGTGTAGAAGGACTGTTTCAGAGAGAAGAGTTTGGAGACTGCGTTGGAGAAGGACTGTTGTAGACAGCAAATGTTGGAGACTGAGGTGCAGAAGGAATGTTGCAGAGAGCAAAAATTAGAGACTGGGGTGCATATGGACTATTGCTGAGAGAAGAGGTTGCAGACTGAGGTGCAGAAAGCCTAATACAGAAAGCAGAATTTGGAGAATGTGGTGCAAATGGACTGATACAGAAAACAGAGTTTTGAGAATGTGGTGCAAAAGGACCCTTACAGAGAACAGAGTTTGAAGACTGCAGTACAGAAGGACTGTTACAGAGAGCAGAGGTTTTAGACTGGGTGTAGAATAACTATTGTAGCAATCAGAATTTGAAGACTGGGGTGCAGAAGGACCATTGCAGAAAGCAGAGGTTGGAGACTGGGTTTCAGAAAAATCCTACAGAGAGCAGAGTTTGGACACAGAGGTGCATAAGGACTGTTGCAGAGTGCAGAGGTTGGAGATTGGGGCGCAGTAGGACTGTTGCAGAGAACAGATGTTGGAGTCTGAGGTACAGAAGGACTGTTACAGAGAGCAGAGTTTGGAGACTGGGGTGCAGAATGACTGATACATAATGCAGAGTGTAGAGAATCGGGTGCAGAAAGACCGTTACAGAGAGCAGAGGTTAGAGAATGGGTTGGAGAAGAACCCTTACAGAGAACAGAGGTTGAAGACCGCGGTACAGAAGAACTGTTGTTGAGAACAAGGTTGGAGACTCGGGTGCAGAGGGACCATTGCAGAGAGCAGTGGTTGGAGACTGCATTACAGAAGGACTGTTACAAAGAGTAGAGGATGGAGACTGGGGTGGAGAAGAACTGTTGCAAAGAGCAGAGATGCAGAGTGAGGTGCAGAAAGTCTGTTACAGAGAGCAGAGTTTGGAGACTTTGGAGCAGAAGGACTGATACAGAAAGCAGAGGTTGGAGACTGGGGTGAAGAAGGACCCTTACAGGGAACAGAGGTTGAAGACTGTTGTACAGAAGAAGTGTTTTTGAGAACAAGGTTGGAGACTGGGGTGCAGAGGGACCATTGCAGAGAGCAGAGGTTGGAGACTGGGGTACAGAATGATCTTACAGAGAGCCGAATTTGGAGACTGGGTTGCAGAAAAGACTGTTGCAGAATAGACATTGAAGACTGGGGTGCAGAAGGACTGTTCCAGAGAGCAGAGGTTGAAAACTGGGGTGGAGAAAAACTGATAAAGAAAGCAGAGTGTGGAGACTGGGGTGCAGAAGAACCTTTACAGAGAGCAGAAGTTTGACACTGGGGTGAAGAAGGCTTTTGCAAAGAGCAGAGGTTGAAGACTGGGGTAGAGAAGGAATGTTGTAGAGAGCAGATGTTGGAGACCAAGGTGCAGAAGGACTGTTACAGAGAGCAGAGGTTGAAGCCTGGGGTGCAGAAGGACTGATACATAAAGTAGAATTTGGAGACTGGATTGCAGAAGAACCGTTACAGTGAGAAGAGTTTGGAAACTGCAGTACAGGAGGACTGTTACAGAGGGTAGAGGTAGGAGAATAGGGTGGAGAAGGACTGTTGGAGAGATCAGATGTTGAAGACTTGGGTGCAGAAGGACTGTTGCAGAGAGGAGGTTGGAAACTGGGGTGCAGAAGAACTGTTGCAAGGAGGAGAGGTTCGAGATCGGGGTGCAGAGACTGTTGCAGAGAGCAGATGTTGGAGACTGGGGTGGAGAAAGTATTTTGCAAAGAGAAGAATTTGGAGACTTAGGTGCAGAAGGACTGTTACAGAGAGCAGAGGTTAGAGACTTGAGTGCAGAAGGACTGATACAGAAACTAGAGTTTGGAGACTGCGGTGCAGAAGTACCGTTACAGAGAGGAGAGGATGAGACTGGGGTGCAGAATAACTGTTGTAGAGAACAGAGGTTGGAGACTGGGAAGCAGAAGGGACGATTGCAGAAAGCAGAGTTTTTAGACTGGGTTGCAAAGGATCTTACAGAGAGCAGAGGTTGGAGTCTGAGGTGCAGAAGAATGTTACATAGAGCAAAGTTTGGAGACTGGGTTTCAGAAAACTGATACAGAAAACAGAGTTTGAAGACTGGGGTGCAGAAGGACCATTACAGAGATTAGAGGTTTCAGACTGCAGAAAAGAAGGTCTGTTGCAAAGAGAAGATTTTGGAGACTGGGTTTCAGAAGGTGTTTTGCAGAGAGCAGAGTTTTAAGAATGGTTGCAGAAGGATCTTACAGAAAGCAGATTTTGGAGACTGAGGTGCAGAAGGATCTAACAGAGAGCAGATTTTGGAGACTGAGGTGCAGAAGGACTGTTGCAGAGAGCAGAGTTTGGAGACTTAGGTGCAGAAGGACTGTTACAAATAGCAGCGGTCGGAAACTGGGGTGCAGAAGGACCATTGCAGAGAGCAGAAGTTGGAACCAGGGAAGAATAAGGATCGTTGCAGAGAGCAGATGTTAGACACTGGGGTGCAGAAGGACTGTTACACAGAGCAGAGTTTTAAGAATGGGTTGCAGAATGATCTTACAGAGAGCAGATTTTGGAGACTGAGGTGCAGAAGGACTTTTACAGAGAGCAGAGGTTGGATACTTAGGAGCAGAAGGACTGTTATAGAGAGCAGAGGTTGGGACTGAGGTCCATAATGATTGTTACAGAGATCAGAGGTTGTAGACTGCGGTGCAGAAAAAGTGTTACTGAGAGCAAAGTTTGGAGATTGGAGTGCAGAAAAACTGTTACCGAGAGCAGAGGTTGGAGACTGGTGTTCAGAAGGACTGTTGCAGAGAGCAGAGTTTTAAGACTTAGGAGCAGAAGAACTGTTGTAGAAAGCAGAGGTTGGAGACTGAGGTCCAGACGGATTGGTACAGAGATCAGAGGGTGGAGACTGGGGTGCAGAAGGAATGTAACAGAGAGCAGAGTTTGGAGATTGGGGTGCAGAAAAATTGTTACCGAGAGCAGAGGTTGGAGACTGGGGTGCAGAAGGACTGTTTAAGAGAGCAGAGTTTGGAGACTTAGGTGCAGAAGGACTGTTACAAAGAGCAGCGGTCGGAAACTGGGGTACAGAAAGACCATTGCAAAGAGCAGAAGTTGAAACCTGGGGAGAATAAGGATCATTGAAGAGAGCAGATGTTGGACACTAGGGTGGAGAAAGACTGTTACAGAGAGCAGAGTTTTTAGAATGGGTTACAGAAGGATCTTACAGAGAGCAGATTTTGGATACTGAGGTGCAGAAGGACTTTTACAGAGAGTAGAGGTTGGAGACTTAGGAGCAGAAAGACTGTTGTAGAGAGAAGAAGGTTACAAACTGAGGTCCAGAATGACTGTTAAAGAGATCAGAGGGTGGAGACTGGGGTGCAGAAGGAGTGTTACTGAGAGCGGAGTTTGGAGATTGGGGTGCAGAAAAACTGTTACCGAGATAAGAGTTTGGAACCTGGGGTGCAGAAGGATCGTTGCAGAGAGCAGTGGTTTGAGACTGGGGTGTAGAAGGACTTTTGCAGAGAGAAGAGGTTGGAGACTGGGGTGCAGAAGGACTGTTGCAGAGAGCAGAGGTTGGAGACTGAGTTGCAGAAACACTGTCACAGAGTGCAGAGGCTGGAGACTGGGGTGCATAATAACTGATATGAAAAGTAGAGTTTGGAGACTGAGGTGCAGAAGGACCGTTACAGACAGCAGAGGTTGGAGACTGCAGTACAGAAGAACTGTTACAGAGAGCAAAGTTTGGAGACTGGGGTGCAAAAGGACTGTTGCAGAGAACAGAGGTTGAAAACTTGGGTGAAGAAGGGCTGTCACAGAGAGCAGAGGTTGGAGACTGAGTTTCAGAAGAATTGTTACAGAAAGCAGAGGTTGAAAACTGAGGTGCAGAACAATCGTTGCAGAGATCAGAGGTTGGAGACTGGGGTGGAGAAGGCCTGTTACAGAGAGCAGAATTTGGAGACTGGGGTGCAGAAGGTTTGTTACAGAGAGCAGAGGTTGAAGACTTGGGTGCAGAAGGATTGTTATAGATAGCACAATTTGGAGACTGGGGTGTAGAAGGATCAATGCAGAGAGCAGAGCTTTCAGTCTGATTCTTAGAAGGACTGTTACAGAGAGGAGAGGTTTGAGTCTGAGATCCAGAAGGACTGTTATAGAAAGCAGAGGTTGGTAATTAGAGTGCAGATGGACCGTTACAAAGAGAAGAGGTTGGAGACTGCGATACAAAAGGACTATTATAGAGAGCAGAGTTTGGAGACTGGGGTTAAGAAGGAACGTTACAGAGAGAAGAGTTTGGAAACTGCAGAAGAGAAAGACTTTTACAGAGAGCATAGTTTGGAGACCGTGATGCAGAAGGACTGTTGCAGAGAACAGAGGGTGGAGACTGGGGTGCAGAAGGATTATTACAGAGAGCAGAGTTTGGAGACTGGGGTGCAGAAGGACCGTTGCAGCGAGCAGATGTTGGAGACTGGGGTGCAGAAGGACTGTTAGAGAGAGCAGAGTTTGGAGACTGAGGTGCAGAAGGATCATTTTAGAGAGTACAATTTGGAGACTGGGGTGCAGAAGGACCGTTACAGATTGCAGAGGTTGGAGACTGAGGTGCAGAAGGACTGTTGCAGAGAGCAGAGGTTGGAAACTGAGGTGCAGAAGGATTGTTGCAGAGAGAAAAGTTTGGAGACTGGGGTGAAGAAGGCCTGTTATAGAGAGCAGAATTTGGAGACTGGGGTGCAGAAGACCTGTTACAGAGAGCAGAGTTTGGAGACTGGGGTGCAGAAGGTTTGTTACAGATAGCACAGTTTGGAGACTGGGGTGCAGAAGGATCGTTGCAGAGAGCAGAGGTTTCAGACTGAGGCTTAGAAGGACTTTTACAGAGAACAGAATTTGGAATCTGATGTTCAGAAGGACTGTAACAGAAAGCAGAGGTTGGCAATTCGCGTGTAGAAGGACCCTTATTGAGAGAAGAGGTTGGAGTCTGCGGTACAGAAGGACTGTTACAGATTGCAGAGGTTGAAGACTGAGGTGAAGAAGGACCGTTGCAGAGAGCAGATGTTGGACACTGGGGTGGAGAAGGACTGTTACAAAGATCAGACTTTGGAGACTGAGGTGCAGAAGGATTTTTACAGAGAGCAGAGGTGGAGACTGGGGGGGGGGCAGAAGGACCATTACAGAAAGAAAAGGTTGAAGACTGAGGTGCAGAAGAACTTTTACAGAGAGCAGAGTTTGGATACTAAGGTGCAGAAGGACTGTTGCAGAGAGCAGAGTTTGGAGACTGGAATGAAAAAAGATCTTCCAGAGAGCAGAGTCTGGAGACTGGTGTGCAGAAGGACTGTTGCAGAGAGCAGAGTTTGGGGACTAAGGTAAAGAAAAATCGTTGCAGAGAGAAGAGGTTGGAGACTGGGGTGGAGAAGTACTGTTACAGAAAGCAGAGGTTGGAGACTGAGGTGCAGAAGGATCGTTTCAGAGAGTAGAGGTTGGAGACTGGGGTGCAGAAAGACCATTACAGATTGCAGAGGTTGGATACTGAGGTGCAGAAAGTCTTTTACAGAGAAAAGAGGTTGGAGACTGGGGTGTCAAAGGATTCTTACAGAGAACAGAAAATGGAAACTGGGGTGAAGAAGAAGTGTTACAGAGAGCAGAGTTTGGAGATTGGGGTTCAGAAGAACTGTTACAGAGAGCAGAGTTTGGAGACTGTGCTGCAGAAGGCCTGTTACAGAAAGAAGAGTTTGGAGATGCGGTGCAGAAGGATCGTTACAGAGAGCAGAGGTTGGAGACTGAGGTTCAGAAGGATTGTTAAACATAGCAGATTTTTGACACTGATGTTCAAAATGACTGTTACAGAGAGCAGAGCTTGGAGTATGGGGTGCAAAAGGACTGTTGTAGAGAGAAGGGTTTGAAGACTGGGGTGCAGAAGGATCGTTGCAGAGATCAGAGGTTGGAGACTGAGGTGTAGAAGGATCGCTAAAGAGAGCAGAGTTTGGAGACCAGGGTGCAGTACATAGTTACAAAGAGCACAGGTTGGAGACTGTGGTGTAGAAGAAATGTTGCAGAGTGCAGAGGTTGGAGACTGGGATGCAGAAGTACTGTATCAGAGAGCAGAGGTTGGAGACTTGGGTGTACAAGGACTGTTGAAGAGAGCAGACGTTGAAGACTGGGATGTAGAAGAATCCTTGAACAGAGCAAAGGTTGGAGATTGGGGTGCAGAAGGAGTGTTACAGAAAGCAGAGTTTAGAGATTGGGGTTCAGAAGAACTGTTACAGTGAGCAGTGTTTGGAGCCTGGGGTGCAGAAGGACTGTTGCAGAGAACAGAGTTTGAAAACTGGGGTTCAGAAAGGCTGTCACAGACAGCAGAGGTTGGAGACTGAGTTGCAGAAAGATTGTTACAGAGAGCAGAGGTTGAAAACTGGGGTGCAGAACGATCGATGCAAACAGCAGAGGTTGAAGACTGGGGTGGAGAAGGACTGTTGCAGAGAGCAGAGGTTTGGAGACTGTGGTGCAGAAGGATCGTTGCAGAGAGAAAAGGTTGGAGACTGGGGTGCAGAAGGCCTGTTACAGAGAGCAGAATTTGGAGATTGGGGTGCAGAAGGTTTTTTACAGATAGCACAGTTTGGAGACTGGGGTGCAAAAGGATCGATGCAGAGAGTAGAGGTTTCAGACTGAGGCTTAGAAGGACTTATACAGAGAACAGAGTTTGGAATCTGAGGTTCAGAAGGACTGTAACAGAAAGCAGAGTTTGGCAATTCGCGTGTAGAAGGACCGTTATAGAGAGAAGAGGTTGGAGTCTGCGGTACAGAAGGACTGTTACAGAGAGCAGAGTTTGGAGACTGGTGTGCAGAAGGACTGTTGCAGAGAGCAGATGTTGGACAATGGGGTGGAGAAGGACTGTTACAAAGAGCCGACGTTGGAGACTGAGGTGAAGAAGGATTGTTACAGAGAGCAGAGGTGGAGACTGGGGGGCAGAAGGACCATTACAGAGAGCAAAGGTTGGAGAATGAGGTGCAGAAGAACTTTTACAGAGAGCAGAGTCTAGATACTGGGATTCAGAAGGACTGTTGCAGAGAGAAGAGTCTGGAGATTAAGATGAAAAAGGATCTTCCAGAGAGCAGAGTCTGGAGACTGGTGTGCAGAAGGACTGTTGCAGAGAGCAGATTTTGGAGACTGAGGTGCAGAAGGATCGTTGCAGAGAGAAGAGGTTGGAGACTGAGGTGGAGAAAGACTGTTACAGGCAGCAGAGTTTAGAGACTGAGGTACAGAAGGATCGTTTCAGAGAGTAGAGGTTGGAGACTGGGGTGCAGAAAGACAATCACAGATTGCAGAGGTTGGATACTGAGGTGCAGAAAGTCTTTTACAGAGAGGAGAGTTTGGAGACTGGGGTGTCAAAGGATTCTTACAGAGAGTAGAGGATGGAGACTGGGGTGCAAAAGGAGTGTTAAATAGATCAGAGTTTTGAGATTGGGGTTCAGAAGAACTGTTACAGACAGCAGTGTTTGGAGACTGTGGTGCAGAAGGCCTGTTACAGAGAGCAGAGTTTGGAGATGCGGTGCAGAAAGATTGTTACAGAGAGCAGAGGTTGGAGACTGAGGTTCAGAAGGATTGTTACAGATAGCAGATTTTTGACACTGATGTGCAGAAGGACTGTTACAGAGAGCAGAGCTTGGACTATGAGGTGCAAAAGGACTGTTGTAGAGAGAAGAGTTTGAAGACTGGGGTGCAGAAGGATCGTTGCAGAGAGCAGAGGTTGGAGACTGAGGTGCAGAAGGATCGCTAAAGAGAGCAGAGTTTGGAGACCAGGGTGCAGTAGGATAGTTACAGAGAGCACAGGTTGGAGACTGGGGTGCAGAAGAAATGTTGCAGAGTGCAGAGGTTGGAGACGTGGGCGTAGAAGGACTGTTGCAGAGAGCAGAGGTTGAAGACTGGGATGCAGAAGGATCCTTGCAGAGAGAAGAGGTAGGAGCCTTGGGTGTAGAAGGACTGTTGCAGAGAGCAGAGGTTGGAGACTGGGGTGCAAAAGGACTGTTGTAAAGAGCAGATGTTGGAGAGTGAGGTGCAGTAGGACTGTTACAGAGAGCAGAGGTTTTACACTGGGGTGCAGAATAACTGATACAGAAAGTACAGTTTGTAGTCTAGGGTATAGAAGGACTGTTACAGAGAACAGATTTTGTAGCCTGGGGTGCAGAAGGACTGTTGCAGAGAACAGAAGTTGGAGACAGGGGTGCAGAAGGGCCGTTGCAGAGAGATGAAGTTTGAGACTGAGGGGCAGAAGGCCTGTTACAGAGAGCAGAGTTTGGATACTGGGTTGAAGAAGACCTGTTACAGAGAGCAGAGGTTGGAGACTTGGGTGCAGAAGGATTGTTATAGATAGCACAGTTTGGAGACTGGGGTGTAGAAGGATCGATGCAGAGAGCAGAGTTTTCAGACTGATTCTTAAAAGGACTGTTACAGAGAAGAGAGGTTGGAGTCTGAGGTCCAGAAAGACTGTTATAGAAAGCAGAGGTTGGTAATTGGGGTGCAGATGGACTGTTACAAAGAGAAGAGGTTGGAGACTGCAATACAAAAGGACTATTACAGAGAGTAGAGGTTGGAGACTGGGTAGAAGAAGGATTGTTGCAGAGAGCAGATGTTGGAGACTGGGGTGCAGAAGGACTGATACAGAGAGCAGAGGTTCGAGACTGGGGTGCAGAAGTATCGCTGCAGAGAGCAGAGGTTGGAAACTAAGGTGCAGAAGGATCATTACACAGAGCAGAGTTTGGTTCCTGGGGTGTAAAAGGACTGCGGCAGAGAACAGAGTTTGGAGACTGAGGTGCAAAAGGACTGATACACAGAGCAGAGTTTAGAGACTGGGGTGCAGAATGAGTGTAAGTGAGAGCAGATGTTGGTAACTAGGGTGCCGGAGCAATGTTGAAGAGAGCAGAGTTTGGAGACTGGGGTGCAGAAGAACTGTTGTGGAGAGCAGAGGTTAAAGACTGAGGTGCAGAAGGACTGTTGTAGAGATCAGAGGTTGGAGACTGGGTTGCAGTAGGATCTTTGAAGGGAGCAGAGGTTAAAGACTGGGGTGCAGAAGGATCATTGCAGAGAGCAGAGGTTGGAGACTTGGTTGTAGAAGGCCTGCTACAGAGAGCAGATTTGGAGACGGGCGTGCAAAAGGCCTGTTACAGAGAGAAGACGTTGGAGACTAAGGTGCAGAAGGACTGTTGTAGAGATCAGACGTTGGAGTATGGGGTGCAGTAGGATCATTGCAGAGAGCAGAGGTTAAAGACTGGGGTGCAGAAGGATCGTTGCCGAGAGCAGTGGTTGGAGACTTGGGTGCAGAAGGCCTGCTACAGAGAGCAGATTTGGAGACTGGCGTTCAGAAGGCCTGTTACAGAGAGAAGAGGTTGGAGACTGGGGTGCAGAAGGACTGTAACAAAGAGCTAAGTTTGAAGACTGGGTTGCTTAAGGATCTTAGAGAGAGCAGAGGTTGGAGACTAAGGTGCACATGGACTGTTACAGAGAGCAGTGATTGGAGACTGAGGTGAAGAAGGATAGACACAGAGAGCAGAGGTTGGAGACTGGGGTTCAGAAGGCCTGCTACAGAGAGCAGAGTTTGGAAACTGGAGTGCAGAAAAATATTACAGAGATCAGAGGTTGGAGACTGTGGTGCAAAAAGACTGTTGCAGAGAGCAGACGTTGGAGACTGGGGTTTAGAAAGATCATTGCAGAGAGCAGAGTTTGCAGACTGGGGTGCAGAAGGCTGTTGCAGAGAGAAGAGGTTGGAGACTGAGGTGCAGAAGGACTGTTAAAGAGAGCAGAAGTTGGAGACTCGGGTTCAGATGGGTCTTACAGAGAGCAGAGGTTGGAGACTGAGGTGCAGAAGGACTGTAACAGACAGAAGACTTAGGAGACTGGGGTGCAGGAGGTTCGTTGCAGACAGCAGAGTTTTCAGACTGTGGTGAAGAAGGACTGTTGCAGAGACCAGATGTTGGGGACTGGGGTGTAGAAAGACTGTTGCAGAGAGCAGAGGTTGGAGATTGGTTTAAGAATGATCATTGCAGAGAGAAGAGATTGAAGACTGGTGTGCAGAAGGAATGTTATCGAGAGCAGAGTTTGGAGACTGGGTTTGTGAAGGAGCGTAAAGAGAGCAGAGATTGGAGACTGAAGATCAGAAGGACTGTTACAGAGAGTAGAGGTTGGAAACTGAGGTACAGAAAGACCGTAGCAGAGAACAGAGTTTGCAGACTGAGGTGCAGAAGGATTGTTAAAGAGAGGAGAGTTTGGAGACTGGGGTGCAGAAGGACTCTTGCAGAGAGCAGAGGTTGGAGACTGAGGTGCGGAAGTCCTGTTACAGAGAGCAGAGTTTGGAGCCTCGGTTGCAGAAGGACAGTTTCAGAGAGCCGACGTTAAATACAGGGTTGCAGAAGGCCTGCTATAGAGAGCAGAGTTTTGAGACTGGCGTGCAGAAGGCCTGTCACAAAGAGGAGAGGTTGGGGACTTGGGTGCAGAAGGAGTGTTACAGAGAGCAGAGTTTGGAGACTTGTTTTCTGAAGTAACTTACAGAGAGTAGATTTTTGAGACTGAGGTGCAGGTGGACTGTTACATAGAGCAGTGGTTGGAGACTGGGGTGCAGAAGAATCGTGGAGAGCAGAGGTTTCAAGGACTGGGGTGCAGAAGAATCAAGGAGAGCAGAGGTGTAGAAGGACTGTTACAGAGAGCAGAGTTTAGAGACTGACGTGCAGAAGGACTGTTACAGAAATCAGAGTTTGGAAATTGGGGTGCAAAAGGACCGTTAAAGAGACCAGAGGTTAAAGACTGCGGTATAGAAGGACTGTTACAGAGACCAGAGGTTGGAGACTGGGGTGCAGAAGGACTGTTACAGAAAGAACAGGTTGGAGACTTAGGTGCAGAAGGATAGATACAAAGAGCAGAGGTTGGAGATTGGGGTTCAGAAAGACTGATTCAAAAAGCAGAGGTTGGAAGCTGGGTTGCAGAAGGACCGTTACAGAGAGTAGAGGTTGGAAACTGCGGTACATAAAGTCTGTTACAGAGAGCAGATCTCGGAGACTGGGGAGCAGAAAGACTGTTGCAGAGGACAGAGTTTGGAGACTGCAGTGGAGAAGAAATTTTACAGAGAGCAGAGTTTTGAAACGGGAGTGCAGAAGGATCTTACAGAGTGCAGAGGTTGAAAACTGTGGTGCAGAAAGACTGTTGCAGAGAGCAGACGTTGGAGACTGGAGTCCAGAAGGTTTGTTCCATAGAGCAGAGTTTGGAGACTGTCGTGCAGAAAGACTGTTGCAGAGAGCAGATGTTAGAGACAGGTGTGGAAAAGGACTGTTGCAGAGAGCAGATTTTAGAGACTGGGGTGCAGAAGGACTGTTACTGAGAGCAGCGTTTGGAGACTTGGGTGCAGAAAGACTGTTACAGAGAGCAGAGAAGAGATTGGAGACTGGGAAGCAGATGGCCTGTTACCGAGAGCAGAGTTTGGAGACTGGGTTTCAGAAGGCCTGTTACTCAGAGCAGAGTTTGGGGACTAGGGTGCAGAAGGACTGTTGCAGAGAGTAGACATTGGAGACTAGGGTTCACAAGGATCGTTGCAGAGAGCAGAGGTTGGAGACTAGGGTGCAGAAGAACTCTTACAGAGAGCTGAAGGTGGAGAATGGTTTGAAGAAGGCCTGTTACAGAGAGCAGAGTTTGGAGACTGGGGTGCAGAAGGACTTTTAGAGAGAGCAGAGTTTGGAGACCGGGTTGCAGAAGGATGTTACAGAGAGCAGACGTTATAGACTGAGGTGCAGAAGCACTGTTACAGAGAGCAGAGTTTGGAGACTGAGGTGCAGAAGGACCGTTGCAGAGAGGATACTTGGAGACTGAGGTGCAGAAGGATTGATACAGAGAGAAGAGGTTGGAGACTGGGGTGCAGAGGAACTGATAACAGAAAGCAGAGGTTGGAGACTCTGGTGCACAAGGACCCTTGCAGAGAGCAGAGGTTGGAGACTTCAGTACAGAAGGACTGTTACAGAGAGCAGAGGTTGGAGACTTGGCTGGAGAAGACCTGTTTCAGAGAGCAGATGTTGGAGTCTGGGGTGCAAAACGACTGTTCCAGAGAGCCAAGGATTGAGACTGGGCTATAGAAGGACTGATGCAGAAAGCAGAGGTTGGGGACTGGGGTTCAGATGGATCTTACAGGGAGCAGAGTTTGCAGACTGGGATGCAAAAGAACACTTGCAGAGAGCAGATGTTGGAGACTTGGGTGGAGATGAATCGTTGCAGAGAGAAGAGGTTGGAGACTGGAGTGCAGAGGGCTATTACAGAGAGCAGAGTTTGGAGACTGTTTTGCAGAAGTCCTGTTAAAGAGAGCAGAGGTTGGAGACTGTTGTGCAGAACGACTGTTACAGAGTTCAGAGTTTAAAGACTGTGTTGCAGAAGGATCATAAAGAGAGCATAGTTGGGATAAAGAGGTGCAGAAGGACTGTTACAGAGAGCAGAGGTAGGAGTCTGGGGTGCAGACGGGTCGTTGCAGACATCAGAGTTTTTATACTGAGGTGCAGAATAACTGTTGCACAGAGCAGATGTTGGTAAGTAGGGTGCAGAAGGACTGTTGTAGAAAGCAGAGTTTGGAGACTGGTTTGCAGAAGGACTGTTGCAGAGAGCAGAGTATGGAGACTGAGGTGCGGAAGTCCTGTTACAGAGAGCAGAGGTTGGACACGCAGGTGCAGAAGAACTGTTACAGAGAGCAGCGGTTGGAAACTGGGGTGCAGAAGGCCTTTCACAGAGAGCAGAGATTGTAGACTGGCATGCAGAAGGCCTGTTACAAAGAGGAGAGTTTGGAGACTGGGTATCTGAAGGATCTTATAGAGAGCAGAGGTTGGAGACTGAGGTGAAGGTGGACTGTTATAAGGAGCAGTGGTTGGAGACTGGTGTGCAGAAAGATCGTGCAGAGACCAGAGGTTTTAGACTGAGGTGCAGAAGGACTGTTACAGAGAGTAGAGGTTGGAAACTGAGGTGTAGAAGGACTGTTATAGAGAGCAGGGTTTGGAGACTGAGGTGCAGAAGCACTGTTACATAAAGCAGAGATTGGCATTTGGGGTGCAGAAGGACCGTTACAGAGACCGGAGTTTGGAGACTGCGGTATAGAAAAAATGTTACAGAGAGCATAGGTTGGAGACTCGGGTGCAGAAGGAATGTTACAGAGAGAACAGGTTGGAGACTGAGGTGTAGAAGGACAGATACAGAGAGAAGAGGTTTTAGATTGGGGTTTAGAAGGACTGATACAGAAAACAGAGTTGGAAGACTGGGGTGCAGAAGTCCTGTTACATAGAGCAGAGGTTGGAGACTGGGGTGCAGAAGGATCATTGCAAGTAGCAGAGCTTGGAGACAGGGGTGCAGAATGATCTTTCAGAGAGCAGAAGTTGGAAACTGAGGTGCAGAAGGACTGTTTCAGAGATTAGAGTTTGGAGACTGGGGTGCAGTAGGATCATTGAGGAGAGCGGAGGTTGGAGACAGGTGTGCCGAATGATCGTTGCATCGAGCAGAGTTTGGAGACTGGCGTGCAGAAGGCCTTTTACAGAGAGAAGACGTTAGAGACTGGGGTGCAGAAGGACTGTTATAGAGAGCAGAGTTTGGAGACCGGGTTTCTTAAGGGTCTTACAGAGAGCAGAGATTGGAGATTGAGGTGTAGGGGGACTGTTAAAAAGAGCAGTGGTTGGAGACTGGGGTGCAGAAGAATCGTGGAGAGCAGAGGTTTCAGAATAGGTGCAGGTGAATATTTACAAAGAGTAGTAGTTGGAGACTGGTGTGTAGAAGTACTGTTACAGAGAGCAGAGTTTGAAGACTCAGGTGCAGAAAAACTGTTACAGGAAGCAGAGTTTAGAAATTGAGGTGCAGAAGGTCCGTTACAGAGAACACAGTTTGGAGACTGCGGTACAAAACTCTTACCGAGAGCAGATGTTGGAGACTGGGGTACAGAAGGACTCTTACATAGAGCAGAGTTTGGAGACTGGGATGCAGATGGATCTTTCAGAGAGCTGAGGTTGGGGATTGGGGTGCAGAAAAATCGTGGCAGAGAGAAGAGGTTGGAGACTGGGAAGCAGATGGCTTGTTACCGAGAGCATAGTTTTGAGACTGGGGTGCCGAAGGCCTGCTACAGAGAGCAGAGTTTGGGGACTGGGGTGCAGAAGGACTGTTACAGAGAGCAGACATTGGAGACTGGGTTTTAGAAGGATCTTACAGAGAACAGAAGTTGGAGACTGAGGTGCAGAATGACTGTTACAGAGAGCTGAGTTTGGAGACTGGGATGCTGAAGGATCGTAGCCGAGAGCAGAGTTATCAGACTGAGGTTCAGAGGGACTGTTGCATAGAGCAGATGTAGGATACTTGGGTGCAGATGGACTGTTGCAGAGAGTAGACATTGGAGACTGGGGTTTAGAAGGATCGTTGCAGAGAGCAGGGTTTGGAGACTGGGGTGCAGAAGGACTCCTACAGAGAGCAGAAGGTGGAGAATGGGTTGAAGAAGGCCTGTTACAGAGAGCAGAGTTTGGAGACTGGGGTGCAGAAGGACTTTTAGAGAGAGCAGAGTTTGGCGACCGGGTTACAGAAGGATGTTACAGAGAGCAGAGGTTGGAGACTGAGGTGCACAAGCACTGTTACAGAGAGCAGAGTTTGAAGACTGAGGTGCAGAAGGACCGTTGCAGAGAGGAGACATGGAGACTGAGGTGCAGAAGGATTGCTACAGAGAGAAGAGGTTGGAGACTGGGGTGCAGAAGAAATGATACAGAAAGCAGAGGTTGGAGACTGTGGTGCAGAAGGACCCTTACAGAGAGTAGAGTTTGGAGACTCCAGTACAGAAGGACTGTTATAGAGAGAAGAGGTTGGAGACTGGGCTGGAGAAGAACTGTTTCAGAGAGCAGATGTTAGAGTCTCGGGTACAAAATGACTGTTCCAGAGAGCAGAGGATGGTGACTGGGGTATAGAAGGACTGTTGCAGACAGCTTAGGTTGCAGACTGAGTTGCAGAATTACTGTTACAGAGGGCAGAGTTTGAGGACTGGGGTGCAGAGATACCGTTACAGAGAGCAGAGTTTAAAGACTGCAGTACACAAGGACTGTTACAGAGAGCATTTTTAGGAGACTGGGGTGAGGAAGGACTGTTGCAGAGAGCAGAGGTTGAAAACTGGGGTACAGAATGACTGTTGTAGAGAGCAGAGGTTTCAGAGTGACGTTCAGAACGATTGTTAAAGAGAGCAGAGTTTGGAGACTGTGGTGCAGAAAGACTGTTGTAGAGAGCAGATGTTGGAGACTGGGGTGCAGAAGGACTTTTGCATAGAGTAGAGGTTGGAGACTTGGGTACAGAAAGACTATTGCAGAGAGTAGAGGTTGGAGATTTTGTTGCAGGAGAACTGTTGCAGAGAGCAGAGGTTGGAGACTGGGGTGGAGAAAGACTGTTGCAGAGAGTAACATTTGAAAATTGGGGTTCCACAGGACTGTTGCAGAGAGCAGAGGTTGAAGACTGTGGTTCAGAACAATCGTTGCAGATAGTAGAGTATGGAGACTGGGGTATAGAAGGAGTGTTCTAAAGAGCAGCTGTTGAAGACTGGGCTGCAGAAAGACTGTTTCAGAGAGCAGTTTTTGAAGACTGAGGTGCAGAAAAACTGTTAGAGAGAGCAGTGTTTGGAGACTGGCGTGCAGGACTGATACTGAGAGCAGAGTTTGGAGACTGGGGTGCAGAAGGATTTTACAGAGAGCAGAGTTTGGAGACTGAGGTGCAGAAGGACTGTTACAGAGAGCAGAGGTTGGAGACTGGGGTGCAGAAGGACTGTTAAAGAGAGCAGAGTTCAGAGACTTGGGTGCAGAAGGCCTGTTACAGAGAGAAGAAGATGGAGACTGGTTTGCAGAAGGCCTGTTACAGAGAGCAGACTTTGGAGACTGGGGTGCAGAAGGACTGTTACAGAAAGCAGAGTTTGGAGAGTTCTTTTCAGAAATATCATACAGAGAGCAGAAATTGGAGACTGAAGTTCAGAAGGACTGTTACAGAGAGTAGATTTTGAAGACTGAGGTGTAGAAAGACCATTGTAAAGAGTAGAGTTTGGAGACTGAGGTGCAGAAAGACTGTTGAGGAGTGCAGAGGTTGGAGACTTTGCTGTAGAAGGACTGTTGCGGAGAGCAGAATTTGGAGACTGAGGTGCAGAAGGACTGTAAAGAGAGCAGAGGTTTGAGACTTGAGTGCAGAAGGACTGATAGAGAAAGCAGGGGTTGAAGACTGGTGTTCAGGACTGTTACAGAGAGAATAGTTTGGGAACTGAAGTACAGAAGGACTGTTACAGAGAGCAGAGGTTTGAGACTGGTACGAAGAAAGACTGTTTCAGAGATCAGATGTTGGAGACTGGGGTGCAGAAGCACTGTTGCAGAGAGGAGGTTGGAGACTTGGGTGCAGAAAGACTGTTAAAGAGAGTAGGGGTTGGAGAGTGGGGTGCAGAAGAACTGTTGCGGAGAGCAGACGTTGGAGATTGGGGTGGAGAAGGACTGTTGCTGAGAGCATTATTTGGAGACTCAGGTGCAGAAAGAATATTACAGAGAGCAGTGGTTAGTAACTTGAGTGCAGAAGTACTGATACAAAAAGCAGAGATTGGAGACTGGGGTGCAGTAAGACTGTTTTAGAGAGCAGATGTTGGAGACTGGGGTGCAGAAGGACTGTTGCATAGAGTAGAGGTTGGAGACTTGGGTGCAGAAGGACTATTACAGAGAGTAGAGGTTGGAGATTGGGTTTCAGGAGAACTGTTGCAGAGAGGAGAGGTTTGAGACTGGGGTGCAGAAAGACTGTTGCAAAGAGCAGAGGTTGGAGACTGGCGTGCAGGACTGATACTGAGAGCAGAGTTTGGAGACTGGGGTGCAGAAGGATCTTACAGAGAGCAGAGTTTTTAGACTGAGGTGCAGAAGGACTGTTATAGAGAGCAGAGGTTGGAGACTCGGGTGCAGAAGGACTGTTAAAGAGAGCAGAGTTCAGAGACTTGTGTGCAGAAGGCCTGTTACAGAGAGAAGAAAATGGAGACTGGTGTGCAAGGCCTGTTACAGAGAGAGCAGACTTTGAAGACTGGGGTGCAGCAGTACTGTTACAGAAAGCAGATTTTGGAGACTTATTTTCAGAAGGATCATACAGAGAGCAGAGTTTGGAGACTGAGGTTCAGAAGGACTGTTACAGAGAGTAGATGTTGAAGACTGAGGTGTAGAAAGACCATTGCAGAGAGCAGAGGTTGGAGACTGAGGTTTAGAATGACGTTTGCGGAGTGCAGAGGTTGGAGACTTGGGTGTAGAAGGACTGTTGCAGAGAGCAGAGGTAATAGATTTGGGTGCAGAAAGACTGTTGTAGACAGCAGAATTTGGAGACTGAGGTGCAGAAGGACTGTACAGAGAACAGAGGTTGGAGACATGAGTGCAGAAGGAGTGATAGAGTAAGCAGGGGATGGAGACTCTTGTGCAGAAGGACAGTTACAGAGAGAAGAGTTTAGAAACTGCATTTCAGAAGGACTTTTAAGGAGAGCAGAGTTTGGAGACTGGGGTGCAGAAGGACTGTTGCAGAGAGGACGTTGGAGACTGGGGTTCAGAAGGACTGTTGCAGAGAGCATAGGTTGGAGACTGGGGTGCAGTAGGACTATTGAAGAGAGCAGAGGTTGCAGACTGAGGTGCAGAAGGACTGTTACAGCAGCAGAGTTTGGAGACTGTGGTGCAGAAGGACTGATACAAAAAGCAGAATTAGGAAACTGGGGTGCAGAAGGACCACTAAAGTAAACAGTGGTTGGAGACTGCGGAATGGAAGGACTATTACAGATAGCAGAGGTTGGAGACTGGGGTGCAAAAGGACTGTTACTGAAAGCAGAGTTTGGAGACTGATTTTCAGAAGGATCATGCAGAGAGCAGAGATTGGAGACTGAGGTGCAGAAGGACTGTTACAGAGAGTAGATGTTGAAGACTAAGGTGTAGAAAGACCATTGCAGAGAGCAGTGGTCGGAAACTGAGGTGCAGAAGGACTGTTGCGGAGTGCAGAGGTTGGAGACTTGGGTGTAGAAGGACTGTTGCAGAGAGCAGAGGCTGGAAATTGGGGTGCAGAATGACTGTTGCAAAGAGCATAATTTGTAGACTGTGGTGCAGAAGGACTGTACAGAGAGCAGAGGTTGAAGACTTGAGTGCAGAAGGACTGATAGAGAAAGCAGGGGTTGGAGACTGGTGTTCAGAAGGACAGTTACAGAGAGAAGAGTTGGGAAACTGCCGTACAGAAGGACTGTTACAGAGAGCAGAGGTTAGAGACTGAGATGGAGAAGGACTCTTGCAGAGGTCAGATGTTGGAGACTGGGGTGCAGAAGGACTGTTGAAGAGAGGAGGTTGGAGACTGGGGTGCAGAAAGACTGTTGCAGAGAGTAGGGGTTGAAGATTGGTGTGGAGAAGGACTGTTGCTGAGACCAAAATTTGGAGTCTGAGGTGCAGAAGGACTGTTACAGAGAGCAGTGGTTAGAGACTTGAGTGCAGAAGTACTGATACAGAAAGCAGAGTTTGGAGACTGGGGTGCAGAAGGAGTATTGTAGAGAGCAGATGTTGGAGACTGGGGTGCAGAAAGACTGTTGCATAGAGTAGAGTTTGGAGACTTGGGTGCAGAATGACTATTATAGAGAGTAGAGGTTGGAGATTGGGGTGCAGAAGAACTGTTGCAGAGAGTAGAGGTTGGAGACTGGGGTTGAGAAAGACTGTTGCAGAGAGTAGCATTTGGAGATTGGGGTGCCACAGGACTGTTGCAGAGAGCAGAGGTTGGAGACTGAAATGGAGAAGGACTATTACAGAGAGCAGAGTTTGGAGACTGGGGTAGATAAGTACTAATACAGAAAGCAGAGTTTGGAGACTGGGGTGCAGAAGGACTATTGCAGAGAGCAGAGGTTGCAGACTGATGTGCAGAAGGACTCTTACAGCAGCAGAGTTTGGAGACTATGGTGCAGACAGAGTGATACAGAAAGCAGAGGTTTGAAACTAGCGTGCAGAAGGACCATTAAAGAAAACATGGGATCCAACATGGAGGCCTGCGAGGAAGCAGCAATTCCAACGTCTCTACTTTAACGGCATAAGAAAGACCCATTGGAACAGTGGCAGCCTAACAACGGAGGAACTTCTAGCATAATTCCCTTAAGAAGAGAGCTGCCGTGAACTCGTAGGTTTTTTGGAAGTGACAGTTTGTCCCAGAGAAGTGGATCTTGGAGGGCCACGCAGGCACAGAGGTCTAGTCCCGCAGCCATCAGCTGTTGTGGCAAGCGGCTCCCCCGGGAGGCTTAGCTCTTGCTCTGGGAGGAGCCGCCTCACCTGCCCTGTTCCTAACCACGCGGCCACAGCTACCTGGCTCTACAGGTAGCCCCGCAGTTGGTGCAGAAATCAAGTTCTGCAACCAGCAGCCGCTTTTGCAAGCGGCGGACACCCGGAGCGACTTGGCCCGCTCTGCCAAAACCGGAATTCGGCCCCCGCCATCGGGGCTCCCCTGGGAGGCCTAGAGCTTGCTCTGGGAGCAGCCGCCTCACCCACCCGGTCCCTAACCAGGTGGCCACAGCTACCCGGCTAGACAGGTGGCCCCGCTGCGGGTGCAGAAATCAAGTTCTGCAACCAGCAGCCGCTTTTGCAAGCGGTGGACACCCGGAGCGACTTGGCCCGCTCCGCCAAAACCGGAATTCAAGCCTCCGCCATTGGGGCTCCCCTGGGAGGCCTAGTGCTTTCTCTGGGAGCAGCCGCCTCACCCACCCGGTCCCTAACCAGGCGGCCACAGCTACCCGGCTAGACAGAAGGCCACGCGGCAGGTGCAGAAGTCAAGTCCTGCAACCAGCAACAACTTTTGCAAGCAGTGGACACCCGGAGCTACATGGCCCGCCCCGTCCGAACTGGCAGTTGGCCTCCGCCATCCGGGCTCCCCTGGAAGGCCTAGTGCTCGCTCTTGGAACAGCCGCCTCACCTGCCCGGTTCGCAGCTACCCGGCTCTACAGGTGCCCCCCCCCGGCGGGCGCAGAGGTCCAATCCCCCAACCACCAGCAGCTACTGAAAGCGACAGCAGCCCGGAGCGGAGTGGCAGCCCAAACCGGCAGACGCCTCTGCCATGTTGGCTCTCCCGGGAGGCTCTGCTCTCGCTTGGCGAACAGCCAAACCACCTGCCCGGATCTTAACCACGCAGACACAGCTAACCCGCTCTTCACGTTGCTCCCGGTGGCCCGACTCAGATAGAAGGGTCCCCGCATTGCTCAGCACATGGCCATGCCCTCCGGGCTCTGCAAATAGCCCCGCCCACCTGGCGAACTACCGGGAAACTTCAAAATCTCTCTGTGGGCGTGACCGCAAGGACCAAAAGACTCTCGACACCCAACTCCCCTTACTGCCAGAGTCAGGCAGACCTGAGACCCACAAACAGAACAGGCCTAGAAGCCTGCCAGCATGGTAGATACGCCACTCCAATTGGAGTAGGGGCAGAGCAGAGCAGCCACCCGCATCCGGATCAGGCCCAACGACCCAAGGGAGTGATAGTCATATCACCACAATTGGAGGGCGGGCAGAGCAGAGCCGCCACCTGCACCCGCAGGGTGGGCAGACCTGCGAACAACCGGCAGAGCAGGCCTAGCGACCCGCCAGCGCAGTATTGAGATCACCCCAACTAGAGAAGGAGCACAGCCACTACCCGTTCTGCAAGGGAGATTTTTCAACAAAGAGCAATATAAATAATTAGGGGGGAAAACTCAGAAACACACAGTTTCACCAAGCAGAAAGAAACGTTAGCAGCATGAAAAGACAAGGAAAGAAAGGACCACAAGCAATGCAGGTCAACTAAACTTTAGAAGAGGTAATAGCTGCAACAGATGGAATGTCAGATAAAGAGTTCAGGATATATATGCTTCAGATGATCTGGAGTCTCAAGGAAGACATGAGACAGAAAATCAGACAATGAAAGATCACATTGACAAACAAATCCAGGAAGTAAAAGATCAATTTCTCAGGGAGATAGAGGTAATAAAAAACAAACAAATTGAAATCCTAGAAATGTAGAAAACAATAAACCAATTTAAAAACTTAATTGAGAATACTACCAGAGTAGATCACTTAGAAGAGAGAACATCAGGCAATGAAGACAAAGTATTTCAACTGGAAAAGAACATAGACAGCTCAACAAGTCTGCTAAGAAACCATGAGCAGAACATGCAAGAATTATGAAACAATATCAAAAGACCAAATTTAAGAGTCATTGGGATACAGGAAGGCACAGAGCTCCATACCAAAGGAATAAACAGTCTATTCAGTGAAATAATACGAGAAAACTTCCCAGACTTGAAGAATGAGACAGAATCCCAAATCCTAGAAGCCTACAAGATGCCGAATGTGCAAAATCATAAGAGATCCACACCTAGACACATTATAATGAAGATGTCCAACATACAGAATAAGGAGCGAATTTTAAAAGCTGCAAGAGAAAGAAAGCAGATTACATTTAGGGGCAAACCAATCAGGATAACAGCTGATCTCTCAACACAGACTCTGAAAGCTAGAAGATCCTGGAATAACATATTTCAAACACTGAAAGAAAATGGGTTCCAACAAAGAATCGTGTATCCGGCGGAATTAAGCTTCAAAATAGAAGATGAAATTTAAACCTTCCAGGATAAACAAAAGTTTAAAGAATTCGCAGCTAGAAAACCATCTCTTAAAAAAATCTTTTGCAAAACATTACAGGAAGAGAAAATGGACAATAACTTTAAAAACCAACAATGGGAGGTAAGACAGTAAATGGGGGAAAGTAGTCAAAGAGAATAACAAATCAGGTTTAGTAACATCAATATACAAATATGGCTAGAAGAACAAACCATATCTCAATAATAACCCTAAAGGACTGTTATAAAAAGCAGAGTTTGAAGACTGGGAAGCAGAAGGACTGTTGCAGAGTACAGAGGTTTGAGACTGGGGTGCAGCAGGACTGTTGCAGAAAGTAGAGGTTGAAGACTGGCGTGGAAAAGGAATATTACAGAGAGCAGATTTTGGAAACTGGGGTGCAGAAGGATTTTTCAGAGAGCAGACGTTGGAGACTGAGGTGCAGAAGGATCGCTGCAGAGAGTAGGTTTTGGAGACTGGGGTGTAGAAGGATTGTTTACAGAGCAGATGTTGGAGACTGTGGTGCAGAAGGACTCTTGCAGAGAGCAGAGTTTGAAGACTGAGGTGGAGAAGGACAGTTCCAGAGAAAGCGGTTGGAGACTGGGGTACAGAAGCATTGTTGCAGAGAGCAGAGGTTTAAGACTGAAGTACAGAAAGATCGTTGCAGAAAGCAGAGTTGGAGACTTGGCTGCAGAAGGACTGATACACAGAGCACAAGTTGCAGACTGGGGTGCAGAAAGAATGTTGCAGACAGCAGTGGTTGGAAACTGGGGTTCATAAGGACTATTGCAGAGGGCAGAGTTGTATATGAGGTTCAGAAGGACTGTTACAGAGAGCAGAGTATGTAGACTGGGGAGTAGAAACACTGATAGAGAAAGCAGAGGTTGGAGACTAGTGTGCAGAAGGACTGTTACAAAGAGCAGACTTCGGAGAATGCGGTACAAAAGGACTGTTAGCGAGAGCAGAGGTTGGCAACTGGGGTGCAGAAAGAGTGTTGCAAAGAACAGAGGTTTGAGACTGAGGTGCAGAAGGACTGTTACAGAGAGCAGAGTTTTTAGACAATGTTGCAGAAGGATCTTACAGAGAGCAGAGTTTGTAGACCGAGGTGCAGCAGGACTGTTAAAGAGAGCATAGCTGGGCGTCTGGGGTTCAGAAAGCCTGTTATGGAGAGCAGAGTTTTTAAAAGGGCTCCAGAAGGACTGTTACTTATGGCAGAGTTTGGAGACTTGGTAGCAGAAGGGTTTTCCAGATATCAGATGTTGGAGACTGAGGTGCAGAAGGACTGTTACAGAGAGTAGAGGTTGGAGACTGAGTTTCAAAAGGATCTTTGCAGAGAACAGGAGTTGGAGACTGGGGTACAGAAGGATCGTTGCAGTCAGCAGAGTTTCCAGACTGAGATGCAGACGGACTCTTACACAGATCAGAGTTTGAAGACTGAGGTGAAGAAGGACAGTTACGGAGAGCATATGTGGGACACAGGGGTGCAGGACTGAGACAGAGCAGAAGTTGAAGACTGACGTACAGAAGGACTGTTACAGAGAGCAGAGGTTGGAGACTCAGGTGCAGAAGGATAACTGCAGAAAGCAGAGTTTTCAGACTGAGGTACAGAAGAACTGTTGCAGAGAGCAGATGTTGGAGATTTAGGTGCAGAAGGACTGTTGCAGCGAGCAGAGATTGGAGACTGGGATGCAGAAGGACTGTTGCAGAGCAGTTTAAAAGACTAGGGTGTAGAAGGACTGTTCCAGAGAGCAGAGGTTGGAGATTGGGGTGGAGAAGGACTGTTGCAGAGATCAGAGGATTGAGACTGGGTTTGAAAAGGACATTTGCAGAGAGCAGATGTTGGAGACTGGGGTGCAGAAAGAATGTTGCAGAGAGCAGTAATTAGAGACTGGGGTGCATATGGACCATTGCAGACAGCAGAGGTTGCAGACTGAAGTGCAGAAAGACTGATACAGACAACAGACTTTTGAGAATGTGGTGCAGAAGGACTGATACAGAAAGCAGAGGTTGGAGAATGTGGTGCAGAAGGACCCTAAGGAGAACAGAGGTTGGAGACTGTGGTAGAGAAGGACTGTTACAGAGAGCAGAGTTTGGAGACAGGTATGCAAAATTATCTTACAGAGAGCATAGGTTGTAGACTGGGGTGTAGAAGGACTGTTGCAGAGCAGATCATAGAGACAATGGTGTAGAAGGACTGTTACAGAGAGCAGAAGTTTTAGACTGGGGTGCAGAAGCTTCATACAGAGAGCAGAGTTTGGAGACTGAGGCACAGAAGGACTGTTGCAGAGAGCAGAGATTGGAGACTGGGGTGCAGAAGAACTGATACAGAGGGCAGAGTTGGGAGACTGGTGTGCAGAAGCATCTTACAGCAAGCGAAGTATGGAGACTGAGGTGCAGAAAGACTGTTGCAGAGAGCAGAGGTTGGAGACTCGCGTGCAGAAGGACTGTTAAAGAGAGCAGAGTTTGGAAACTTGGGTGCAGAAGGCCTGTTACAGAGAGAAGAGGTTGGAGACTGGAGTGCAGAAGGCCTCTGACAGAGAGCAGAGATTGAAGACTGAGGTGCAGAAGGACAGTTTCAGAGAACAGAAGTTGGAGACTGGGGTGCATAAGGACCGTTGCTGAGAGAAGAGGTTGGAGACTGATGTGCAGAAGGACTTTTACAGAGTGCACAGGTAGGAGACTGGGGAGCAAAATGAATGTTGCAGAGAGCAGAGGTTGGAGACTTGGGTGCAGAAGGACTGTTACAGAAATCAGAGGTTAGAGTCTGAGGTGCAGAAAGACTGTTAAAGAGAGCAGAACTTGGAGAGTGGGTTCAGAAGGACTTATTGAGAAAGCAGATGTTGGAGACTGGGGTGCAGAAGGACAGATAAAGCGAGCAGAGGTTGGAGACTCCGGTACAGAGGACTGCTACAGAGTGCAGAGGTTTGAGAATGCGGTGCAGTAGGACTGTTGCAGAGAACAGATTTTGGAGACTGGGGTGCAGAAGAACCTTTTCACAGTGCAGAGGTTTGAGACTGAGGTGCAGAATTATTGTTACAGAGAGCAGAGTTTAGAGACTGGGGTGCAGAAAGACTGTTTCAGTGAGCAGAGTTTGCAGAATGGGTTTCAGAAGCATCTCACAGAAAGAAGAGGTTGGAAACTGATTTACAAAAGGACTGTTACAGCGAGCAGAGTTTGGAGACTGAGGTGCAGAAGATTGTTGCAGACAGCAGAGTTTTTAGACTGAGGTACAGAAGAACTGTTGCAGAGAGCAGATGTTGGAGACTGGGTGAACAAGGACTGTTGCAGTGAGCACAGGTTGGAGACCGGGTGTAGAAGGATCGTTGCAGAGAGCAGAGGTTGGAGACTGGAGTGCAGAAGGACTGATAAAGTCAGCAGAGTTTGGAGACTGGGGTGCATAAGGCCTGTTACAGAGAGCAGAGTTTGAAGACTGGGGTGCAGAAGGTCTATTACAGAGAGCAGAGTTTGGAGACTGGGTTGCAGAAGGATCTTACAGAGATCAGAGGTTGGAGACTGAGGTGCAGAAGCACTGTTGCAGAGAGTAGAGTTTGGAGAACTAGGTGCAGAAGGACCGTTGCAGAGAGCAGAACTTGGAGACTGAGGTGCAGAATGATTGATAAAGAGAGCAAAGGTTGGAGACTGGGGTGCAGAATGCCTGTTACAGAGAGCAGAGTTTGGAGACTGCAGTACAGAAGGACTGTTACAGAAAGCAGATGTTGCAGACTGTGGTGCAGAATGACTGTTGCAGAGAACAGCAGTTGGAGACTGGGGTGCATAAGGACTGTTGCTGAGAGAAGAGGTTGGAGACTGATGTGCAGAAGGACTGTTACAGAGAGCATAAGTTGGAGACGGAGGTGCAGAAGGACTGTTACAGAGAGTAGAGTTTGGAGACTTGGGTGCAGAAAGACTGATACAAAGAGCAGAGGTTGGAGACTGGGGTACAGAAGAAATGTTGCAGAGTGCAGACTTTTAAACTGGCGTGCAGAAAGACTGTTACAGAGAGAAGAGGTTGAAGCCTGTGGTGCAGAAAGACTGATACAAAAAGCAGAGTTTGAAGACGGGGATGAAGAAAGTCCATTACAGAGATCAGAGGTTGAATATAGGTGTGCAGAAGTATCTTACAGAGAGCAGAGGTTTGAGACTGTGGTGTAGAAGGAGTGTTGCAGAGAGCATAGGTTGGAGACTGGGGTGCAGAAAGACTGTTGCAGAGAGCAAAGTTTAAAGACTGTGGTGCAGGAGGACTGTTACTGAGAGCAGAGTTTGGACACTGGGGTGCAGGACTGATAAAGAAAGCAGATGTTGGGGACTGGGGTGCAGAATTATTGTTGCAGACAGAAGAGGTTGGAGACTGGGTTTCAGAAGGAATGTTGCAGAGAGCAGAATTTGGAGACTTAGGTGCAGAAGGACTGTTATAGAGAGCAGAGGTTGGAGACTGGGATGCAGAAGGACTGTTGCAGAGAACAGAGGTTGAAGACTGGGGTGCAGAAGAATAGTGGAAGAGAGCAGAATTTTCAGTTGAGGTGCAGAAGGAATAATGCAGAGAGCAGATGTTGGAGACTGAGGTGCAGAAGGACTGTTGCAGAGAGCAGAGGTTGTAGACTGGGGTACAGAAAGCCTGTTACAGAGAGCAGAGTTTTGAGAAGAGGTGCATAAGGACTGTTACAGAGAGTAGAGGTTGGATACTGAGGTGCAGATGGACAATTGCAGAGAGAAGAGGTTGAAGACTTAGGTGCAGAAAGACTGTTACAGAGAGCAGAGGTTGCAGACTGAGGTGCAGAAAGACTGATACAGAAAGCAGAGTTTAGGGACTGGGGTGCAGAAGGACCATTACAGAGAGCAGAGGTTGGGGACTGTGGTGCAGAAGAACTGTCACAGAGAGCAGAGGTTGGAGACTGGGGTGCAGAAGGACTGTTGTAGAGAGCAGTCGTAGGAGACTGGGGTGCAGTAGGATAGTTACAGAGAGCAGAGGTTGGAGACTGAGGTGCAGAAGGACTGTTACAGAGAGCAGAGGTTGGAGCCTGGGGTGCAGAAGGACTGTTGCAGAGAACAGAGGTTGGCGACTGAGGTGCACAAGGACCGTTGAAGATAGCAGAGGTTAGAGACTGGGGTGCAGAAGGAACTTACAGAGAGCAGAGGTTGGAGACTGAAGTACAGAAGGACTGTTGTAGAGAGCAGACGTAGAAGACTGGGGTGCAGAAGGATTGTTGCAGAGAGCAGAGTTTGGAAACTGGGGTGCACGACTGGTAAGAAAGCAGATGTTGGAGACTGGGGTGCCAAAGGACCGTTACAGAGAGCTGAGATTGTAGACTGGGGTGCAAAAAGACTTTTACAAAGAGCAGAGATTGGAGACTGGGGAGCAGAAGAAATGTTACTGAGAGTAGAGTTTGGACACTGGGGTAAAGAAGCATATTACAGCGAGCAGAGTTTGGAGAGTGGGGTAAAGAAGGACCTTTGCAGAGAGCAGAATTTGGAGACTGGGGTGCAGAAGGATTGTTACAGAGAACAGAGTTTTGATATTGAGGTGCAGAAGGACTGTTGCATAGAGCAGAAGTTGGAGATTTGGGTGCAGAAGGACTATTGCAGAGAGCAGAAGTTGGAGACTGAGGTGAAGAAGGACTGTTACAGAGAGCAGAGGATTTAGACAGGGGTGCAGAAGGAATGATATAGAAAGCAGACTTTGGAGACTGGGGTACAGGAGGACCATTAAAGAGAGAAGAGGTTGGAGACTGGGGTGCAGAAAGTCTGTTGCAGAGATTAGATGATGAAGACTGGGGTTCAGTAGGACTGTAGAAAAGAGCAGACTTTGGGGACTGTGGTGCAGAAGGACTGATATAGAAATCAGTGTTTGAAGACTGGGTTGCAGAAGGACCGTTATAGGAAGCATAGTTTAGAGACTGCGGTACAGATGGACTGCTACAGAGAGAAGAGTTCGGAGACGGGGTCGCAGAAGGATCTTACAGAGAGCAGAGGTTGGAGACTCGGGTGCAGAAGGACTGTTGCAGAGAGCAGACGTTGGGGACTGGGGTGCAGAAGAATTATTTCAGAGAGCAGAGGTTTGCAATTGGGGTGTAGAAGGACTGTTGCAGAGAGCAGAGGTTGTAGAGTGAGGTGCAGTAGGGCTGGTACAGGGAGCAGAGTTTGAAGACTGGGATGCAGAAATACTTTTGCAGTAAGCAGAGGTTAGAGACTTGGTTGAATAAAGAATGTTACAGAGAGCAGATTTTGTAAACTGGTGTGCGAAAAGACCATTACAGAGAGCAGAGTTTGGAGACTGCAGTACAGAAGGACTGTTACACAGAGCAGATGTTGGAGACTGTGGTGCAGAATAACTGTTGCAGAGCAGATGTTGGATACTGGGGTGCAGAAGGACTGTTGCAGAGAGCAGAGGTTGGATACTGTGGTGCAGAAGGATCGTTGTATAGAACATAGGGTGCAGACTGGGCTCCTGAAGGAGTTTTACAGACTGCAGAATTTTGAGACTGAGGTGTAGAAGGACTGTTATAGAAAGCAGAGTTTTGAGAGTGGTTTTTAGAAGGATCTTACAGAGAGCAGACGTTGGCGACTGAGGTGCAGAAGGACTGTTACAGAGAGTAGATGTTGAAGACTGAGGTGCAGAAAGACCTTTGCAAAGAGAAGAAGTTGGAGACTGAGGTGCAGAATGACTATTGCAGAGAGCAGAGGTTGGAGACTTGGGTGTAGGACTGTTGCAGAGAGCAGAGGTTGAAGTTTGGTGTTCCGAAAGACTGTTGCAGCTAGCAGACATTAGAGACTGAAATGCAGAAGGACAGTTACAGAGCACAGGTTTGACATTGAGTGCAGAAGGACTGATAGAGAAAGCAGAGGTTGGAGAGTGGGGTGCAGAAGGACCGTTACAGAGAGAAGAGTTTGGAAACTGCAGTACAGAAGGACTGTTACAAAAAGCAGAGTTTGGAGACTTTTGTGCAGAAGCACTGTTACAGAGTGCAGAGTTTAAAGACTGGGTTGTAGAAGGATCTTGCAGAGTGCAGAGTTGGGAGAATGAGGTGCAGAAGGACTGTTACAGAGAGCAGAATTAGGATACTGGCATGCAAAAGGGTGGTTTAAGGTAGAAGAGTTTTCAGACTGAGGTTCAGAAGGATTATTGCAGAGAGCAGGTGTTCTAGACTGAGGTGCAGAAGGACTTTTGCAGAGAGCAGAGTTTGGAGACTGGGTTGCTGAAGGATCTTACAGAAAGCAGAGGTTGGAGTCTGAGGTGCAGGTGGACTGTTGCAGGGAGTATTGGTTTGAGACTGGGGTGCAGAAGTATCGTGCAGAGAGCAGAGGTTTCAGACTGAGGGCAAGAAGGACTGTTACAAAGAGCAGACGTTGGAAACTGAGGTTTAGAAGGACTGTTACACATAGGAGAGTTTGGAGACTCAGGTGCAGAAGGACTGTTACAGGAAGCAGAGTTTGGAAATTGGGGTGTAGAAAGAATGTTACAGAGAGCAGAGTTTGGAGTCTGCGGTATAGGACTGTTACCGAGAGCGGAGGTTGGAGACTGGGGTGCAGAAGGATTCTTACATAGAGCATAGGTTGGAGACTGAGGTGCACAAGGTTAGATACAGAGAACAGAGGTTAGAGACTGCGGTTAAGACAGACTGATACAGAAAGCAGAGGTTGGAGACTGGGGTGTAGAAGGACCCTTACAAATAGCACAGGTTAATGACTGCGGTACAGAAGGACTGTTACAGAGAGCAGATCTTAGAGTCTGGGCAGCAGAAGTTCTGTTTCAGAGCAAAGAGGTTGAAGACTGGGGTGAAGAAATAATGTTACAAAAAGCAGAGTCTGGAAACTGGAGTGCAGAAATTTACTACAGAAAGCAGAGGTTGGATACTGTGGTGCAGAAGGACTGTTGCAGAGAGCAGACATTGGAGACTGGGGTCCAGAAGGATCGTTGCAGAGAGCAGAGTTTGGAGATTGGGGTGGAGAAGTACTGTTGCAGAGAGCAGATATTGGAGACTGAGGTTAAGAAGGAATGTTACAGAGAGCAGAGTTTGATGACTGGGGTGAACAAGTACAGTTTCAGAGAGCAGAGTTTGGAGACTGGGGTGCAAAGGACTGTTACAGAGAGCAGATGTTGGAGACTGGGGTGGAGAAGAATCGTTTAAGAGAGAAGTGGTTGGAGACTGGAGTGCAGAAGTCCTGTTATAGAGAGCAGAGTTTAAAGACCGTTGTGCAGAACGACTGTTACAGAGTGCAGAGTTTAAAGACTGGGTTGATGAAGGGTCTTACAGAGAGCAGAATTTGGAGACTGAGGTGTAGAAGGACTGTTACAGAGAGCAGAGGTAGGAGACTGGGGTGCAGAAGGTCGTTGCAGAGAGCAGATGTTGGAGACTGGGCTCAGAAGGACTGTTGCAGAGTGCAGATGTTGGTAACTAGGGTGCAGAAGGACTGTTTTAGAGAGCAGAGGTTGGAGACTGGGGTGCAGAGGACTGTTGCAGAGAGCAGAGTTTGGAGACTGAGGTGTGGAAGGCCTGTAACAGAGAGCAGAGTTTGGAGACTAAGATGCAGAAGGACTGTTACAGAGAGCAGAGGTTGGATACAGGGGTGCAGAAGGATTTTACAGAGAGCAGAATTTGGAGACTGAGGTGCAGAAGCACTGTTGCAGAGATCAGAGGTTGGAGACTGGGGTGCACTAGGATCATTGCAGAGCGAAAGGTTGGAGACTGGGGTGCGGAAGGATCGTTGTAGAGAGCAGATTTTGGAGACTGGGTTGCCGAGGCCTGCTACAGAGAGTAGAGATTGAAGACTGGACTTCAGAAGGCCTTTTACAGAGAGGAGAGGTGGGAGACTGAGGTGAAGAAGGATCATGCAGAGAGCAGAGGTTTCAGGCTGAGGTGCAGAAGGACTGTTGTAGAGATCAGAGGTTGGAGACTGGGATGCAGTAGAATCATTTCAGACAACAGAGGTTGGAAACTGGGGTGCAGAAGGATTATGGCAGAGAGCAGAGTTGGGAAACTGGCGTGCAAAAGGCCTGTTACAGAGAGAAGAGGATGGAGTCTGGGGTGCAGAAGGACTGTTATAGAAAGCAGTGTTTGGAGACTGGGTTGCTGAAGGATATTACAGAGAGCAGAGGTTGGAGACTGAGGTGCAGGTGGACTGCTACAGAGAGAAGTGGTTTTAGACTGGGGTGCAGAAGGGTCGTGCAGAGAGCAGAGGTTTCAGACTGAGTTGCAGAAGGACTGTTACAGAGAGCAGTGTTTGGAGACTGGGGTGCAGGATAAGTGTTGTAGAGAACAGAGGTTTGAGACTGGGGTGCAGAAGGACCATTGCAGAAAGCAGAGGTTGGAGATTGAGTCACAGAAGTACTGTTGCAGAGAGAAGAGGTTGGTGTCTGAGTTGTAGAAGGACTGTTATAGAGAGCCGAGTTTCGAGACCAGGGTGCAGAAGGACTGATACAGAAAGGAGAGTTTGGATACTGGGGTGCAGAAGGACCAATACAGAGAGCAGAGGTTGGAGACTGCAGTACAGAAGTACTGTTACAAAGAGCAGAGGTTGGAGACTGCGGTGGAAAAAGACTGTTACAGAGAGCATATTTTGGAGACTGGGGTGAGGAAGGAATATTGTAGAGAGAAGAAGTTGACGTCTGCGTTGCAGAAGCACTATTGCAGAGAGCAGAGGTTGCAGAGTGAGGCGCAGAAGGACTGTTACAGAGAGAAGAGTTTGGAGACTGTGGTGAAGAAAGAATGATACAAAAAGCAGAGGTTGGAGACTGGGGTTCAGAAGGACTCTTATGGAGAACAGAGGTTGAAGACTGTGGTACATAAGAACTTTTTTAGAGAACAGGTTGGAGACTGGGGTGCAGAAGAAATGTTACGAAGAGCAGCGTTTGGAAACTGGGGTGCATAAGGCTCTCACAGAGAGGAAAGTTTGGAGACTGGAGTGCAGAAGGAATTTTGCAGAGAGCAGACGTTGGAGACTGGAGTGCAGAAGGATCATTGCAGAGAGTAGATTATGGAGACTGGGGTATAGAAGGACTGTTCTAGAGAGCAGAGGTTGGAGACTGGGGTGCAGAAGGACTCTTGCAGATAGCAGTTGTTGAAGACTGATGTGCAGAAAAACTGTTACAGAGAGCAGTGTTTGGAGACTGGGGTGCAGGACTGATACTGAGAGCAGAAATTGGAGACTGGGGTGCAGAAGGACTGTTAAAGAGAGTAGAGTTTAGAGACTTCAATGCAGAAGGCCTGTTACAGAGAGGAGAGGCTGTAGACTGGGGTGCAGAAGTCCTCTTACAGAGAACAGAGGTTGGAGACTGATGTGCAGAAGGACTGTTACAGAGAGCAGAGGTTGGAGACTGGGGTGCAGAAAGACTGTTGCAGAGTGCAGTGTTTGGAGACTGGGGTGCAGAAGGACTGTTGCAGAGAGCAGAGGTTGGAGACTTGGGTGCAGAAGGACTGTTACAGAGAGCAGAGGTTGGAGACTGGGGTGCAGAAAGACTGTTGCAGAGTGCAGTGTTTGGAGACTGGGGTGCAGAAGGACTGTTGCAGAGAGCAGAGGTTGGAGACTTGGGTGCAGAAGGACTGTTACAGAGAGCAGAGGTTGAAGCCTGGCGTGCAGAAAGACAGATAAAGATAGCAGACTTTGAAGACTGGGTTGCAGAAAGACTGATACAGAAAGCAGAGGTTGGAGATTGGGTGCAGAAGGAGTCTTACAGAGAACAGAAGTTTGAGACTGCGGTACAGAAGGACTATTACAGAGAGCAGAGGTTGGAGACTGGGGTGCACAATAAATGTTGTAGAGAAAATAGGTTGCAGACTCTGGTGCTGAAGGACCATTGCAGAAAGCATATGTTGGAGACTGGGTTTCAGAAGGATCTTACAGAGAGCAGAGTTTGGAAACTGAGGTGCAGAAGAACTGTTGCAGAGAGCAGAGGTTCGAGATTGGGGCGCAGAAGGACTGTTGCAGAGAGCAGAGGTTGGAGTCTGAGGTGCAGAAGGACTGCTACAGAGAGCAGAGGTTGGTGAATTCGATGAAAAAGTACTATTGCAGAGAGCAGATTTTAAAGACTGGGGTGAGAAAGGACTGTTGCAGTGAGCAGATGTTGCAGAGTGAGGTGCAGAAGGATTGTTACAGAGAGCAGAGTTTGGAGACTGTGGTGCAGAAGGACTGATACAGAAAGCAGAGGTTGGAGACTGGGGTTCAGGATAACCCTTACAGTTAACAGAGGTTGAAGACTGCGGTACAGAAAAACTCTTGTAGAGAAAAAGAATGGAGAGTAGGGTGTAGAGGGACCATTGCAGAGAGCAAACTTTGGAGTCTGGGGTGCAGAAGGAATGTTACAGAGAGAAGATTTGAAACTGGGGTGCACAAGGATCTTACAGAGAGGAAAATTTGGAGACTGTGGTGCAGAAGGATTGTTACAGAGAGCAGACGTTGGTGACTGGGGTGAAGAAGGATCGTTGCAGAAAGTAGAATATGGATACTGGGGTATAGAAGGACTGTTCTAGAATGCAGAGGTTGGAGAATGGGGTGCAGAAAGACTGCTTCAGAGAGCAGTTGTTGAAGTCTGAGGTGCAGAAAAACTGTTACAGAGAGCATGTTTGGAGACTAAGGAGCAGGACTGATACTGAGAGCAGAGTTTGGAGACTGAGGTGCAGAAGGACTGCTCCAGAGAGCAGATGTTGGATATTGGCATGCAGAAGGACTGTTAAAGAGAACAGATTTCAGAGACTTGTGTGCAGAAGGCCTGTTACAGAGAGCAGAGGATGGAGACTGAGGTGTAGAATGACTGTTACAGAGATAGATGTTGAATAGTGAGGTGCAAAAATACCAATACAGAGAGCAGATGTTGGAGACAGAGGTGCAGAAGGACTTTTGCAGAGTGCAGAGTTTTGAGACTTGGGTGTAAGAGGACTGTTGCAGCGAGCAGAGGTTGGGGATTGGGGTGCCAAAGGACCTTTGCAGCGAGCAGAATTTGGAGACTGAGGTGCAGATGGCCTGTTACAGAGAGAAGAGGTTGGAGACTTTAGTGCAGAAGGACTGATAGAGAAAGCAGTTGTTAAAGACTGGGGTTCAGAAGACAGTTACAGAGAGAAGAGTTTCGAAATTGCAGTACAGAGGAACTGTTACAGAGAGCAGAGATTGGAGACTGGGGAGGAGAAGGACTGTTGCAGAGATCTGATGTTGGAGACTTAGGTGCAGAAGGACTGTTGTAGAGAGTAGGTTGGAGACTGGGGTGCAGAAGGACTGTTGCAGAATGAAGAGGTTGGAGACTGGGGTGTGGAAAAACTGTTGCAGAGAACAGAGTTTCGAGACTTAGGTGCAGAAGGACCGTTGCTGATAGCAGCGTTTGGAGACTGACTTTAAGAAGCATTGTTACAGAGAGAAGAGTTTGGAGACTGAGGTGCTGAAAAATGTTACAGAGAGCAGAGGTTGGAGACTGGGTTGCAGATGAATCTTACAGAGAGCAGAGATTGGAAACTGGGGTGCAGAAGGACTGTTATAGAAATCAGAGATCGGAGACTAGAGTGCAAAAGGACTGTTGTAGAGAGAAGAGGTTGAATCTGAGGTGCAGAAGGACTGCTGCAGAGAGAAGAGGTTGGAGATGAGGTTCAGAAGGACTGTTACAGAGAGCAGAGTTTGGAGACTGGGGTGCAGAAGGACTGATATAGAAAGCAGAGTTGGGAGACTGCGGTGCAGAAGGACCCTTACAGAGAGCAGAAGTTGGAGACTGTTTTACAGAAGGACTTTTACAGAGACCAGAGGTTGCACACTTGGGTGCAGAAGAACTGTTGCAGAGTTCAGATGTTGGAGACTGGGGTGTAGAAGGATCGTTGCAGAGAGAATAGGTTGGATATTTGGGTGCTGAAGCTGAGTTTGTAGACTGGGGTGCAGGAGGAGTGTTACAGAGAGCAGAGTTTGAAGACTGGGGAGCAGGTGGACTGTTACAGAGAGCAGAGTTTTGATACTGGGTTGCAGAAGGATCTTATATAGAGCAGAGTTTGGAGACTGAGGTGCAGTAGGACTGTTACAGAGAGCAGAGGTTGGAGACTGGGGTGCAGAAGGATACTTGCAGAGAGCAGAGTTTTCAGACTGAGGTGCAGAAGGACTGTTGAGAGTGCAGACGTTAAAGACTGGGTTGCAGAAGGACGGTTGCAGTGAGGAGATGTTAGAGGGTAGAGTGCAGAAGGACTCTTACAGAGAGCAGAGGTTGGAGACTGAGGTGCAGAAAGACAGTTACAGACAGTAGAGTTTAGAGACAGAGTTGTAGAAGGACTGTTGCAGAGAGCAGATGTTGGAGACTAGGGTGTAAAAGGACTGTTGCAGAGAGCAGAGTTTGGGGACAAGGATGAAGAAAGATTGTTGCAGAGAGCAGAGTTTAGAGACTTATGTACAGAAAGACTGTTTCAGAGAGTAGAGTTATGAGACTGGGGTGAGGAAGGACTGATACAGAATGGAGACTTTGGAAACTGGGGTGCATAAGAAACGTTACAGAGAGCAGAGGTTGGAGATTGCAGTACATAAGGACTGATACCGAGAGTGGACATTGGAGACTAGTGTACAGAAGGACTGTGGCAGAGAGCAGATGGTGGACACTGTGGTGCAGAAGGACTGTTGCAGAGAGCAGAGGTTGGAGAATGGGGTGCAGAACGACTGTTGCAGTTAACAGAGGTTGGAGACTAGGGTGCAGAAGGACCGTTGAAAAGAGCAGAGGTGGGAGACTGGGGTAGAGAAGGAATGTTACACAGAGAAGAGTTTGGAAACTGAGGTGCAGAAGGATCTTACAGAGAGCAGAGTTTGGAGACTGGGGTGCAGGAGGACTGTTGCAGAGAGAAGATGTTGGAGACTGGGTTGCAGAAGAATCATTGCAGAGAGAACAGGTTGAAGACTGGGGTGCAGAAGGACGGTTACAAAATGCAGAGTTTGAAGACTGCAGTACAGAAAGACTGTTAGAGAGAGCAGAGAATTCAGACTGGGGTGCAGAAGGATCATTGGAGAGGGCAGAGGTTAGAGACTGATCCAGAAATCAGAGTTTGGAGACTGGGTTTTACAAGGATCTTACCAAGTGCAGAGTTTAGAGATTGAGGTGCAGCAGGCCTGTTAGAGAGCACAGAGTTTGGAGACTGAGGTACAGAAGGATCGTTGCAGAGAGCAGAGGTGGAGACTGTGTTGCAGAAGAATCGTTACACAGAGCAGAGGTTGGAGACTGGGGTGCAGAAGGACTGTTAAAGAGAGCACAGGTTGGAGACTGGGGTGCAGAATAAATTTTGCAGAGAGCACAGGTTGGAGACTGTGGTGCAGAAGGAGTGTTGCAGAGAGAAGAGGTCGGAGACTGTGTTGCAGACGGACTGATATAGAAAGCAGAGTTTGGAGACTGGGGTGCAGAAGGACGGTTACAGAGAAAAGAGTTTGGAGATGGGGTTGAGAAAAATCGTTAAAGAGAGAAGAGGTTGGAGATGGGGTGAAGAAGGCCTGTCAAAGAAAGCAGAGGTTGGAGTCTGGGGTGCAGAAGAACTGATACAAAAAGCACAGTTTGGAGACTGCTGTGGACAATGACAGTTACAGAGAGCAAAGGTTGGAGAGAGCAGTACAGAAGAACTGCTACAGAGAGCAGAGTTTGGAGACTTGGGTGGAGAAGGACTGTTACAGAGAGCATATGTTGGAGACTGGGGAACAGAAGGACTGTTTCAGAGAGCGGAGGTTGGAGACTGAGGTGAAGAAAGACTATTGCAGAAAACAGATGTTGGAGACTGGGGTGCATAATGACCATTGGAGAGAGCAAATGTTTGAGACTGAGATGCAGAAGGACTGTTGTAGAGAGCAGAGTTTGGAGACTGGGGTGCAGAAAGACTGGTGCAAAGACTATAGGTTAGAGACTGAGGTGCAGAAGTCATGTTACAGAGAGCAGAGTTTGAAGACTCGGGTGCAGAAGGACATTTACAGAGAGCAGAGGTTAAATACAGGGTTGCAGAAGGATCTTACAGAGAGCAGAATTTGCAGACGGAGGTGCAGTTAGACTGTTACAGAAAGAAGAGATTTAAAATTGGGGTGCAGAAGGATTGTTACAGAGACCAGAGTTTGAAGATTGCGGTATTGAAAAACTGTTACAGAGAGCCAAGGTTGGAGACTGGGGTGCAGAAGGAATGTTACAGAGAGCACAGGTTAGAGACTGAGGTGCAGAAAGATAGATACAGAGAGCACAGGTTTGAGACTTGTGTTCAGAAGGACTGATATAGAAAGCAGAGTTTGGAGACTGGGGTGCAGAAGGCACGTTATGGAGAGCAGAGTTTGGAGACTGCTGTACAGAAGGACTGTTACAGAGAGCAAATGTTGGAAATTTGTGAGTAGTAGGACTATTGCAGAGGACAGATGTTGGAGACTGGGGTGCCGCAGGAAACTTGCTGAAAGCAGAGGATAAATTCTGGAGTGGAGAAGGAATGTTACAGAGAGAAGAGTTTGGAAACTGGAGTGCAGAAGGATCTTACAGATAGCAGAGTTTGTAGACTGTGGTGAAGAAGGACAGTTTCAGAGAGCAGAGTTTGGACACTGGGGTGCAGAAGGACTGTTGCAGAGAGCAGAGGTTTGAGACTGGAGTGCAGAAGGACTGTTGCAGACAGCAAATTTTGGAACCTGAGGTGCAGAAGTCCTGTTACATAGAGCAGAGGTTGGAGACTGCGGTGCAGAAGGATAGTTAAAGACAGCAGAGTTTGGAGACTGGGGTGCAGAAAAACTGTTACAGAGAGCAGAGTTTTGAGAGTGGGGTGCAGAAAGACTTTTGCAGAGAACAAAGGTTGGAGACTGGGGTGCCGAAGGACTGTTGCAGAGAGCAGAGGTTGGAACTGTGGTGCAGAAGGACACTTAGAAACCAGTTGGCAGAAGCACTGTTACAGAGAGCAGAGTTTGAAACTGGGTTGAAGAAGGATCTTACAGAAGGCAGAGGTTGCAGACAGGGGTGCAGAAGGATTGTTACAGAGAGCAGAGCTTGGAGACTGTGGTCAAGAAGTACTCTTGCAGAGAGCAGACGTTGGAGACTGGGGTTCAGAAAGATCGTTGCAGAAAGCAGAGTTGGAGACTGGGGTGTAGAAGGACTGTAGCAGAGAGCAGATGTTGGAGACTGGGATGCAGACGGACTTGTGCAGAGAGCAGAGGTTGGAGAATGGGGTTCAGAAAGACTGTTGCAGAGACCAGAGTTTGAAGAATGAGGTACAGAAAAACTGTTACAGAGAGCATAGGTTGGAGACTGGTGTGCAGAAGGACTGTTACAGAGAGCAGAGGTTGGAGACTGGGGTCAGATGGATCTTACAGAGAGCAGATTTTGGAGACTGTGGTGAAAGAGTACTGTTGCAGTGAGCAAAGTTTGGAAACTGCTGTGAAGAAGAATTCTTGCAGAGAGAAGTGTTTGGAGACTAGGGTGCAGAAGGCCTGTTACCGAGAGCAGTGGTTAGAGACTAAGTTGCAGAAGTCCTCTTGCTGAGAGCAGAGATTGGAGACTGTTGTGCAGAAGGACGATTACCGAATGCAGAGTTTAAAGACTGGGTTGCAGAAGAATCTTACAGAGAGCAGAGTTCGGAGACTGAGGTGCAGAAGGTTCGTTGCATACAGCAGAGTTTTCCCACTGAAGTGCAGAATGACTGTTGCAGGAAGCAGATATTGAAGACTGGGGTGCAGAAGGACTGTTGCAGAGAGTAGACATTAGAGACTGGGGTTAAGAAGGATCGTTTCAGAGAGCAGAGGTTGGAGACTGGTGTGCAGAAAGATTGTTACAGAGAGTAGACTTTGGAGACTGGGTTTTAGAAGGATGCTACAGAGAGCAGAGGTTGGAGACTGAAGTGCAGAAGGACTGTTACAGAGAGTAGAGGTTGGAGACTGAGGTGCAGGAGGACCGTTGCATAGAACAGAGTTTGGAGACTGAGGTGCAGAAGGATAGATACAGAGAACAGCGGTTGGAGACTGCGGTTCAGACAGACTGATACAGAAAGCAGAGGTTGGAGACTGGGGTGCAGAAGGTCCGTTACAAAGAGCACAGGTTTGAGACTGCGATACAGAAGGACCAGATGTCGGAGAATGGGGAGCAGAAGGACTGTTGCAGAGGACAGAGGTTGGAGACTGGGGTTGAGAGGGAATGTTACAGAGTGCAGAGTATGGAATTTGGAGTGCACAAGAATCTTACAAAGAGCAGAGGTTGGAGACTGTGGTACAGAAAGACTGTTGAAGAGAGCAGATGTTGGAGACTGGTCCAGGAGGAGCGTTGCAGATAGCAGAGATTGGAGACTGGGGTGCAGAAGGACTGTTGCAGAGAGCAGATGTTTTAGACTGGGGTGCAGAAAGACTATTAAAGAGAGAAGATGTTTGAGACTGGGGTGCAGAAGGCCTGTTACAGAGAGCAGAGTTTGGAGACTGGTTTGCAGAAGGATGTTAAAGAGAACAGAGTTGGGATACTGAGGTGCAGAAGGACTGTTACAGCGAGTAGAGGTAGGAGACTGGGATGCAGAACGGTCGTTGCAGAGAGCAGAGTTTTCAAACTGAGGTGCTGAAGAACTGTTGCAGAGAGCAGATGTTGGAGACTGTGGTGCAGAAGAATTGTTACAGAGAGCAGAGGTTGGAGACTGGAGTTCATAAGGATCTTACAGAGATCAGAGGTTCGAGACTAGGGTGCAGAAGAACTGTTGCCAAGAGCAGAGTCTGGAGACTGGGTTGCACAAGGGTCTTACAAAGACCAGAGTTAGGAGACTTAGGTGTGAAGGATCATTGCAGAGAGCACAGATTTCAGACTGAGTTGCAAAAGGACTGTTGCAGAGAGCAGATATTGAAGACTGGGATGCAGAAGGACTGTTGCAGAGAGCAGAGGTTAAAGACTGGGGTGAAGGAGGGTCGTTGCAGTGAGCAGAGTTTTCAGACTGAGGTGCAGGAGGACTGTTGCAGAGAGCAGATTTTGTAGACTGGGTACAGAAGGATTGTTGCAGAGTGCAGAGGTTGGAGATTTTGGTGAGGAAGGATCTTTGATGAGAGCAGAGGTTGAAGACGGGTGTGCAGAAGCACTGTTACAGAGAGCAGAGTTTGGAGAATGTTTTTCAGAAGGATATTACAGAAAGCAGAGGTTGCAGACAGGGGTCTAGAAGGATTGTTACAGAGAGCAGAGGTTGAAGACTTTGGTGCAGAAGCACTGTTACAGAGAGCATAGGTTGGAGTCTGAGGTGTAGAAGGACTGTTACAGAGAGCAGAGTTTGGAGACTCATGTGCAGAAGGCCTGTTACAGGAAGCAGAGTTTGGAAACTGGGGTGCAGAAGGACCGTTAAGGAGAGCAGAGTTTGGAGACTGCGGAATAGGACTGTTTCCTAGAGCAGAGGTTGGAGACTGGGGTGCCGCAGGACCCTCAAAGAAAGCAGAGGTTACAGACTGCGCTGGAGAAGGAATGTTAGAAAGAGCAGATTTTGGAAACTGGGGTTCAGAAAGATGTTACAGAGAGCAGAGTTTGGAGACTGTGGTTCAGAAGGACTGTTGCAGAGAGCACACTTTGGAGGCTGGGGTCCAGAAGGATCGTTGGAGAGAGCAGAGTTTGGACTGGAGTTAGAATGACTGTTGCAGAAAGCAGATGTTGAAGACTGGGGTGCAGTAGGATCATTGAAGAGAGCAGTGGTTGGAGACTGGGGTGCAAAAATATCGTTGCAGAGAGCATAGTTTGGAGACTGCCGTGGAGAAGGCCTGTTACAGAGAGGAGAGGTTGGAGAGTGGGGTTCAGAAAAACTGTTACAGAGAGCAGAGTTTGGAGACTGGGTTTCTGATGGATCTTACACAGAGCAGATTTCAGAGACTGTGGTGCAAGAGAACTGTTGCAGAGAGCTGAGGTTGGAGACTGGTGTGAAGAAGAATCCTTGCAGAGAGAAGTGTTTGGAGACTGGGGTGCAGAAAGCCTGTTACAGAGAGCAGTGGTTGGAGACTGGGTTGCAGAAGTCCTTTTGCAGAGAGGAGAGGTTGGAGACTGTTGTGCAGAAGGACGATTACCGAGTGTAGAGTTTAAAGACTGGGTTGCAGAATGATCTTTCAGAGAGCAGAGTTCGGAGAAGGAGGTGCAGAAGGTTCGTTGCATACAGCAGAGTTTTCCCACTGAAGTGCAGAATGACTGCTGCAGAGAGCAGACATTGGGGACTGGGGTTAAGAAGGATCGTTTCAGAGAGAAGAGGTTGGATACTAGTGTGCAGAAGGATTGTTACAGAGAGTAGAGTTTGGAAACTGGGTTTTAGAAATATGCTACAGAGTCAAAAGGTTGGAGACTGAAGTGCAGAAGAACTGTTACAGAGAGTAGAGGTTGGAGACTGAGGTTAAGAAGGACCATTGCAGAGGTGCAGAAGGATAGATACAGAGAACAGAGGTTGGAGACTGCAGTTCAGACAGACTGATACAGAAAGCAGAGTTTGGAGACTGGGATGTAAAATGACCGTTACAAAGAGCACAGGTTGGAGACTGCGGTACAGAAGGACCAGATGTCGGAGACTGGGGAGCAGAAGGACTGTTGCAGAACACAGATTTTGGATACTGGGGTGGAGAAGAAATGTTACAGAGTGCAGAGTATGGAATCTGGAGTGCACAAGAATCTTACAAAGAGCAGAGGTTGGAGACTGTGGTGCAGAAGGACTGTTGAAGAGAGCAGATGTTGGAGACTGGGGTCCAGAAGGCGGTTTGCAGATAGCAGAGTTTGGAGACTGGGGGCAGAAGAACTGTTGCAGAGAGCAGATGTTTTAGACTGGGGTGCAGAAGGACTGTTACAAAGAGCAGAGGTTGGAGATTGAGGTCCAGAAGGACTGTTACAAAGAGCAGAGTTTGGAGACTGGGGTGCAGGAGGACTGTTACAGAGAGCAGAGGTTAAAGATTGGAGTTCAGATGGATCTTACAGATAGCAGAGTTTGGAGACTGGGGTGAAAATGGACTGTTGCAGAGAGCAGAGGTTGTAGACTGGGGTGGAGAAGATTCATTGCAGTGAGAAATGGTTGGAGACTGGGGTGCAGAAGGATCATTGCAGAGCGCAGAAGTTAAAGACTGGGGTGCAGAAGGACGATTGCAGAGAGCAGAGTTTAAAGACTGATGTGCAGAAAAATTGTTACAGAGAATAGTAGTTGTAGACTGGGTGCAGAAAGACTGTTGCAGAGATCAGAGGTTTGAGACTGGGGTGGAGAAGGACTGTAGAAGAGAGCAGAGGATGGAGACTGGGGTGTAGAATGACTGTTGCAGAGAGCAGACGTTGGAGACTGGGATGCGGAAGGATCTTTGCAGAAAGCAGATGTTAGATACTGGGGTATAATAAGACGTTTGCAGAGAGCAGAGGTTGGAGACTGAGGTGCAGAAGGACTGTTACAGAGAGCAGAGGTTTTAGACTGGGTTGCAGAATAACTGATATGGAAAGTAGAGTTGGGAGACTAGGGTGCAGAAGGACTGGTACAGAGAGCAGAGTTTGTAGCCTGGGGTGCAGAAGGACAGCTGCAGAGAACAGAGGTTTGATACTGGTGTGCACAAGGGCCGTTGCAGAGAGATAAGGTTGGAGACTGAGGTGCAAAATGACTGTTGCAGAGAGCAAAGGTTGGAGACTGAGGTGCAGAAGGACTGTTACAGAGAGCAGAGGTTTTAGACTTGGGTGCAGAATAACTGATACGGAAAGTAGTGTTTGGAGACTGGGGTGCAGAAGGACTTTTACAGAGAGCAGAGTTTGTAGGCTGGGGTGCAGAAAAACAGATGCAGTGAACAGAGGTTGGATACTGGGGTGCACAAGGGCCGTTGCAGAGAGATAAGTTTGGAGACTGGGGTGCAGAATTACTGTTACAGAGAGCAACGTTTGGAGAACGGGGTGCAGAAGGATCTTACAGAGAGTAGACGTTGGAGACTGGGATGCAGAAGGATCGTTGCAGAGAGCAGAGGTTGGAGACTGGGATGTAGAAGGACTTTTGCAGAGAGCAGAGGTTGGACACTGGGGTGCAGAAGGCCTGTTACAGAGAGCAGAGTTTGGAGACTGGGTTGCAGAAAACCTGTTACAGAGAGCAGATGTTAGAAACTGGGGTGCAGAAGGATTGTTACAAATAGCACAGTTTTGAGATTGTTGTTTAAATGGATTGTTGCAGAGAGCAGAAGTTTCAGACTGAGGCTTAGAAGAACTGTTACAGAGAGCAGAGGTTGGAAATTGGGGTGTAGAAGGACCGTTATAGAGAGAAGATCTTGGAGACTGTCGTACAGAAGGACTGTTAAAGAGCAGAGTTTGTAGACGGGTTGCAGAAGGACCTTTGCAGAGAGCAGATGTTTGAGACTGTGATGCAGAAGGATTGTTACAGAGAGCAGAGATTAGAGATTGGGCACAGAAGGACAATTACAGAGAGCAAATGATGGAGACTGAGGTGCAGAAGGACTTTTACGAAGAGCAGAGTTTGGGGACTGAGGTGTAGAAGGATCGTTGCAGAGAGCAGATGTTGGAGACTAAGGTGCAGAAGGACTGTTACAGAGAGCACAGGTTGGACACTAGGGTGCAGAAGAAATGTTGCAGACAGAAGAGTTTAAATAATTGGGTGCATAAGGACTTTTGCAGAGAGCAGAGTTTGGAGACTGTGGTGCAGAAGGACTGATACAGAGATCAGAGGTTGGAGACTGGGATGCAGAAGGATCTTTGCAGAGAGCAGAGGTTGGAAACTAAGGTGCAGAAGAATTGTTACACAGAGCAGATTTTGGAGACTGGGGTTCAGAAGTACTTTAGCAGAGAGCAGAATTTGGAGACTGGGGTGCAGAAGGACTGTTGCAGAGAGCAAAGTTTGGAAACTCAGGTGCAGAAAGATTTTTGCAGACAGCCGAGTTTTCAGACTGAGGTGCAGAAGGACTGTTTCAGAGAGCAGATGTTGGATCCTGGGGTAGAGAAGGACTGTTACAGAGAGCAGAGTTTTGAGACTGGGGTGCAGAAGGATCGTTGCAGAGAGCACAGTTTGGAGACTGGGGTGCAGAAGGCCACTTAAACTGAGCAGAGTTTGAAGACTGGGGTGCAGAAGGCCTGTTACAGAGAGCAGAGTTTGGAGCCTGGGTTGCAGAAAAGAGTTACAGAGAGCAGCGTTTGGAGAATGGGTTGCAGAAGGATCTTAAAAAGAGCAGAGGTTGGAGACTGAGGTGCAGAAGGACATTTACAGAGAGTAGAGGTTGGAGACAGGGGTGCAAAAAGAGTGTTACAGAGAGCAGAGTTTTGAGATTGGGGTTCAAAAGAACTGTTACTGAGAGCAGAGGTTGGAGACAGGGGTCCAGAAGGACTGTTTCAGAGGGCAGAGTTTGGAGACTGAGGTGCAGAAGGACTGTTACAGAGAGCAGATTTTGGAAACTGGGATGTAGAAGAACCATTGCAGAGAGCAGAGGTTGGAATCTGGAGAGAAGATGGATTGTTGCAGAGAACAGATGTTGGAGACTGGGTGCATAAGGACTAATAAAGAGAGGAGACGTTGGAGACTGAGGTACAGAAAGGTCATTTCTGAGTGCAGAGGTTTGAGACTGGGGTGCAGAAGGACTGTTACAGATTGCAGAACTTGGGGACTTAAGTGCAGAAGGACGTTTACAGAGAGGAGAGGTTGGAGACTGGGGTGCAAAAGGATTCTTACAGAGAGCATAGGATGGAGACTGGGTTGCATAAGGTTCGTTGCAGAGAGCAGAGGTTGGAGAATGAGGTGCAAAAGGATCGCTACAGAGAGCAGAGTTTGGAGACCTGGGTGCAGCAGGACAGTTACAGAGAGCACAGGTTGTACACTTGGGTTCAGAAGAAATGTTGCAGAGACCAGAGGTTGCAGACTGGGGTGCTAAGTACTGTAGCAGAGAGCAGAGGTTGGAGACTGGGGTGCAGAAGGACTTTTGCAGAGAGCAGTTGTTGGAGACTGGAATGCAGAAGGATCATTGCAGAGACCAGAGGTTGGAGAGTGAGGTTCAGAAGGATCGTTGCAGAGAGAAGAGGTTGGAGAATGGGGTGCAGAAGGCCTGTTACAAAGAGCAGAGTTTGGAGATTGCGGTGCAGAAGACCTGTTACAGAGAGGAGAGGTTTGAGACTGGGGTACAGAAGGATTGTTTTAGATAGCACAGTTTGGAGACTGGGGTGCTGAAGGATTGTTGCAGACAGCAGAGGTTTCAGACTATGGCTTAGAAGGACTGTTACAGAGAGCAGAGGTTGAAATCTGCTGTGTAGAAAGACTGTTACAGAAAGCAGAGTTTGGCAATTGCAGTGCAGAAGGACCGTTATAGAGAGAAGCGGTTGGAGACTGCGGTACAGAAGGACTGTTAGAAACAGCAGGGTTTGGAGACTTTGGTGCAAAAGGACCGTTTTAGAGAGCAGATGTTGGAGACTGGGGTGCAAAAGGACTGCTGCAGAGAGCAGGAGATATAGAGTGGTGTTTAGAAGGACTTTTGCGGAGACCAGAGGTTGCAGACTGATGTAGGAAACAGATGTTTGAGCCCGGGGTACAGAAGGATCGTTTAGGCGAGCAGAGTATAAAGACTAGGGTGTAGAAGGACTTTTGCAGAGAGCAGATGTTGGAGACATGGGTACAGAAGGACTGTTGTATAGAGCAGTTATTGGAGACTGAGGTACAGAAGGACTGTTACAGAGAGCAGAAGTTGGAGACTGGGGTGCAGATGGATTATTGCAGAGAGCAGAGTTTTCAGACTGAGGTACAGAACAACTGTCGCAGGAAGCAAATGTTGGAGACTTGGGTTCAAAAGGACTGTTGCAGCTAGCAGAGGTTTTAGACTGGGGTGCAGAAGGATTGTTGCAGAGAACAGAGGTTGGAGACTGAGGTGCAGAAGGATCGTTGCAGAGAGCAAAGGTTCAAGACTGGGGTGCAGAAGGATCGTTACAGAGAGCAGAGTTTGGAGACTGGGGTTCAGAAGGACTTTTACAGAGAGCACAGGTTAAAGACTTGGGTGCAGACGGAATGTTGCGGAGAGCAGAGGTTGGAGGTTTGTTTGAAGAAGGACTGTACAGAAAACAGAGGTTGGAGACTGAGGTGCAGAAGGACTGCTGCAGAGAGCAGAGGTTAAAGACTGGGTTGCAGAAGGACTGTTACAGAGAGGAGACGTTGAAGACTGGGTTTCAGAAGGATCTTACAGAGACAAGAGTTTGGAGACTGAGGTTCAGAAGGACTGTTACAGAGAGCAGAGGTTGGAGACTGGGTTTCAGACGGACTTTTACAGAGAGCAATGGTTTGATACTGGGGTGCAGAAGAAATGTTGCAGAGAGCAGAGTTTGGAGACTTAGGTTTAGAAGAACTGATGCTGAGAGTAGAGGTTGGAGATTGGCGTGCAGAAGAACTGTTGCAGAGAGCAGAGGTTTTAGACTGCAATGTAGAAGGACTGTTGCAGAGAGTAGAGTTTGGAAATTGGGGTCCAGAAGGAGTGTAGCAGAGAGCAGAAGTTGGAGACTAAGGTGCAGAAGTACAGTTACACAGAGCACAGTTGGGAGACTGGGGTGCAGAAGGACTGACACAAAAAGCAGAGGTTAGAGACTCGGGTGCAGAAGTACCCTTACAGAGAGCAGAGTTTGGAGAATGCAGTACAAATGGACTGTTACAGAGAGCAGAAGTTGGAGAATGGGGTGGAGAATGACTGTTTCAGAGAGGAGATTTTGGAGACTGGGGTGCAGAAGGACTGTTGCAGAGAACAGAGGATTTACACTGTGATGTAGAAGGACTGTTGCATAGAGTAGAGGTGGGAGACTAAGGTGCAGAAGAACAGTTACACAGAGCACAGGTTGGAGACTGTTTTTCAGAAGGACTGATACAGAAAGCAGAGGTTGGAGACTCGGGTGCAGAAGTACCCTTACAGAGAGCAGAAGTTTAAAAATGTAGTACACAAGTACTATTACAGAGAGCAGAGTTTGGAGACTGGGGTGGAAAATGACTGTTGCAGAGAGCAAATGTTGGAGACTGAGTTGCAGAAGGACTGTTACAGATGGTAGAGTTTGGAGACTGTGGTGCAAAACGACTGATACAGAAAGCAGATGTTGGGTACTGGGTAGCATAAGAACCCAACGGAGAAGAGAGGTTGCAGACTGCGGTACAGAAAGACTGTTACAGAGAGCAGAGGTTGGAGACTGGGGGGCAGAAGAACTGATGTAGAGAACATATGTTGGAGACTGGGGTGCAGAAGTATCGTTGGGGCGAGCAGAGAATGGAGACGAGAGTGTAGAAGGACTGTTGCAGAGAGTAGAGTTTGGAGACTGGGATGCAGAAGGATCGTTGGGGCGGGCAGAGTATGGAGACTGGTTTTTAGAAGGACTGTTGCAGAGAGCAGAGTTTGAAGACTGGGGTGTTGAAGGACTGTTTCAGAGAGCAGAGTTTGGAGACTTGGGTGCAGAAGGACTGTTGCAGAAAGCAGAGGTTGGATACTGAGGTGCAGAAAGACTGTTACATTGAGCAAAGTTTGTAGACTGGGGTGCAGAAGGACTGATAGAGAAAGCAGATGTTGGAGACTGGGGTGCAGAAGGACCGTTACAGAGGGCAATGTTTGGAGAATTCATTACAGAAGGACAGTTACAGCGAGCAGAGGTTGGAGACTGGTTTGCAGAAAGATCTTCCAGAGTGCAGATGTTGAAGACTGGGGTGCAAAAGGACTGTTGTAGAGAGCAGAGGTTAGAGACTGGGGTGCAGAATATCATTGCAGAGAGTAGAAGTTGGAGACTGGGGTTCTGAAGGCCTCGTACAGAGAGCAGAGTTTGGAGACTGAGATACTGAAGGCCTGTTAGAGAGAGCAGAGTTTAGAGACTGGGTGCAGAAAGACTGTTACAGACAGCAGAGTTTGAATACTGGGTTTCCGAAGGGTCTTACAAAGAGCAGAGTTTTGAGACTGAGGTACAGAAGGACTGTTACTAAGAGCAGAGGTTGGAGACTGCGTGCAGAAGGATTGTTGCAGAGAGAAGAGATTTCAGACTGATGTACACAAAAACTGTTGCAGAGAGCAGATGTTGTAGACTGGGTTACACAAGGACTGTTATAACGAGCACAGGTATGAGACTGGGGTGCCGAAGGAACGTTGTAGAGAGCAGAGGTTGGAGACTGGGGTGCAGATGGACTGACACAGAGAGCAGAGTTCTGAGACTGGGGTGCAGAAGGTCTGTTACAGAGAGCAGAGTTTGAAGACTGGTTTAATGAAAGACTGTTACAGAGAGCAGAGTTTGGAGACTGAAGTGCAGAGCACTGTTACAGAGAGTTTAGGTTGGAGACTGAGGTGCAGAAGGACAGTTGCAGAGAGCAGAGGTTGGAAACTGAGGTGCCGAAGGACTGTTGCAGAGAGCAGAGGTTCTAGACTGGGATGTAGAAGAACTGTTGCAGAGAGTAGACGTTGGAGATTGGGGTCTAGAAATACTGTAGCAGAGAGCAGACTTGAAGAATAAGGTGCAGAACTACAGTTACACAGAGCAGAGGTTGGAGATTGGGGTGCAGAAGGACTGATACAGAAAGCAGAGTTTCGAGACTCAGGTGCAGAAGTGCCCTCAGAGAGAGCAGAGGTTGGAGAATGCAGTACAGAAGAACTGTTACAGAGAGCAGAGATTGGAGACTGGGGTGGAGAATGACTGATGAAGAGAGCAGATGTTGGAGACTGGGGTGCAAAAGGACTGCTGCAGAGAGCAGAAGATGGAGAGTGGGGTGAAGAAGGACTGTTGTAGAGACCAGAAGTTGCATACTGAGTTGCAGAAGGACTGATGTACGGAACAGATGTTGGAGCCTGGCGTACAGAAGGATCGTTTAGGCTAGCAGAGTATGGAGACTAGGGTGTAGAAGGACTTTTGCAGAGAGCAGATATTTGAGACTTGGGTGCAGAAAGACTGTTGCTTAGAACAGTGATTGGAGACTGAGGTACAGAAGGACTGTTACAGAGAGCAGAATTTGGAGACTGGGGTGCAGATGGATTATTGCAGAGAGCAGAGATTTCAGACTGAGGTACAGAACAACTGTTGCAGGAAGCAGATGTTGGAGACGTGGGTTCAAAAGGACTGTTGCAGCTAGCAGAGGTTTGAGTCTGGGGTGCAGAAGGATCGTTGCAGAGATCAGAGGTTGGAGACTGAGGTGCAGAAGGATCGTTACGGAGTGCAGAGGTTCGAGACTGGGGTGCAGAAGGATTGTTACAGAGAGCAGAGTTTGGAGACTGGGGTGCAGAAGAACTTTTACAGAGAGCACAGGTTGGAGACTTGGGTGCAGAAGAAATGTTGTGGAGAGCAGAGGTTGGAGAATTGTTTGCAGAAGGAATGTAGCAGAAAGCAGAGGTTGAAGACTGAGGTGCAAAAGGACTGTTGCAGAGAGCAGAGGTTAAAGACTGGGTTGCAGAAGAACTGTTATAGAGAGGAGACGTTAGAGACGGGGTTTCATAATGATCTTACAGAGAAAATAGTTTGGTGACTGAGGTGCAGAAGGACTGTTACAGAGAGCGGAGGTTTGAGACTGAGGTCCAGAAGGATCGTTACAGAGAGAAGAGGTTGGAGACAGGGGTGCAGACGGACTTTTACAGAGAGTAATGGTTTAATACTGGTGTGCAGAAGGAATGTTGCAGAGAGCAGAGATTGGAGACTGAGGTTCAGAAGGACTGATGCTGAGAGTAGAGGTTGGAGATTGGCATGCAGAAAAACTGTTGCAGAGAGCAGAGGTTTTAGACTTCAATGTAGAAGGACTGTTGCAGATAGTAGAGTTTGGAAATTGGGGTCCAGAAGGAGTGTAGCAGAGAGCAGAGGTTGGAGACTAAGGTGCAGAAGTACAGTTACACAGAGCACAGTTTAAAGACTTGGGTCCAGAAGAAGTGACACAAAAAGCAGAGGTTGGAGACTCAGGTGCAGAAGTACCCTTACTGAGAGCAGAGTTTGGAGAATGCAGTACAGATGGACTGTTACAGAGAGCAGTAGTTGGAGACTGGGGTGGAGAATGACTTGCAGAGAGCAGATGTTGGAGACTAGGGTGCAAAAGGACTGTTGCAGAGAGTAGAGGATGGAGACTGGGCTGCAGAAAGACTGTTGCAGAGATAAGAGGTTCTACAATTGGATGTAGAAGAACGGTTGCATAGAGTAGAGGTTGGAGACTGAGGTGCAGAAGGACAGTTACACAGAACAAAGGTTGGAGACTGGGCTTTAGAATGACTGATACAGAAAGCAGAGGTTGGAGACTCGGGTGCAGAAGTACCCTTACACAGAGCAGAAGTTGGAAAATGCAGTAAAGAAGGACTATTAAAGAGATCAGAGTTTGAAGACTGGGATGGAGAATGACTGTTGCAGAGAGCAGATGTTGGAGACTGTGGTGCAGAAGGACTGTTGCAGAGAGCAGACATTGCAGACTGAGTTGCAGAAGGACTGTTACAGAGGGCAGAGTTTGGAGACTGTGGTGCAAAACGACTGATACAGAAAGCAGAGTTTGGGTACTAGGGTGCATAAGGACCCTAATGGAGAACAGAGGTTGCAGACTGCGGTACAGAAGGACTGTTACAGAGAGCAGAGGTTGGAGTCTGGGGTTCAGAAGAACTGATGTAGAGAACAGATGTTGGAGACTTGGGTGAAGAAGTATCATTGGGGAGAGCAGATAATGGAGACTGGAATGTAGAAGAACTGTTGCAGAGAGCAGAGTTTGGAGACTGGGGTGAAGAAGGATCGTTGTGGCGAGTATGGAGACTCGGGTGTAGAAGGACTGTTGCAGAGAGCAGAGGTTGAAGACTGGGGTATCGAAGGACTGTTTCAGAGAGCATATGTTGGAGACTTGGGTGCAGAAAAAACTGTTGCATAGAGCAGAGATTGGAGACTGAGGTATAGAAGGACTGTTACAGAGAGTAGAGTTTGGAGACTGGGGGTCAGATGGATTATTGCAGAGAGCAGAGTTTTTAGACTGAGGTACAGAAGAACTGTTGCAGAGAGCAGATGTTGGAGACTGGGGTCCAGAAGTTCGTTACAGAGAGCAGAGTTTGGATATGAGGTGCAGAAAGACTGTTACAGAGAGCAGAGGTTGTAGACTAGGGTGCAGAAGGATTGATACAGAAAGCAGAAGTTGAAGACTGTGGTGCAGAAGGACCGTTACAGAGGGAAGAGTTTGAAGACTGCGGTACAGAAGCACTGTTACAGAGAGTAGAGGGTGACGACAGAAGTGCAGAAGGAGTGTTGCAAAGAACAGAGTTTGGAGACTGAGGTGCAGAAGGACTGTTACAGAGAGCAGAGTTTTTAGACAAGGTTGCAGAAGGATTTTACAGAGAGCAGAGATTGTAGACCGAGTTGCAGCAGGACTGTTACAGAGAGCAGATTTGGGAGACTGGGGTGAAGAAAGATTTTTATATGGAACAGACTTTAGAGACTGGGGTGCAGAAGGCTAGTTATGGATAGGACAGTTGGGAGAAGGCGTGCAGAAGGTCTGTTACAGAGGGCAGAGTTTGGAGTCTCGGATGCAGAAGGTACTTACAGAGAGCAGTTGTTGGAGAGTGAGGTGCAGAGGGACTGTTACAGAGAGTAGATGTTGGAGACCTAGGTACAGAAAGATTATTACAGAGAGCAGAGTTTGGAGACTGGGGTGCAGAAGGACTGTTTCAGATATAATAGGTTGGAGACTGGGGTGTAGAAGGACTCTTGCAGAAACCAGAAGTTGAAATCTGGGTGCTGTATGACTGTTAAAGACAGCAGAGTTTGGAGAATGGGGTGCGGAATTATTGATACATAACGCAGAGTTTGGAGACTCAGGTGCAGAAGGACTGTTACAGAGAGCAGAGGTTAAAAACTGGGTTGGAGAAGGACCCTTACAGAAAATAGAGGTTGAAGACTGCGGTACAGAAGAATTGTTGTTGAGATCAAGGTTGGAGACTCGGGTGCAGAGGGACCATTGCAGAGAGCACAGGTTGGTGACTGCAGTACAGAAGGACTGTTACAAAGAGCAGATGTTTGAGACTGGGGTGTAGAAGAACTTTTGCAGAGAGCAGAGATTGCAGAATGAGGTGCAGAAGGACTGTAACAGAGAGCAGAGTTTGGAGGCTGTGGTGCAGAAGGACTGATACAGAAAGCAGAGTTTGGAGACTGGGGTGACGAAGGACCATTACAGAGAGCAGACGTTGGAGATTGCAGTACAGAATGACTGTTACAGAGAGCAGAGGTTGGAGACTGCGGTGGAAAAGGACTGTTACAGAGAGCATATTTTGGAGACTGGGGTGACGAAATACTGTTGCAGAGAGAAGAGGTTGACGACTGGGTTGCAGAAGGACTGTTGAAAAGAGCAGAGGTTGCAGAGTGAGGTGCATAAAGACTGTTACAGGGAGCAGAGTTTGGAGACTGTGGTGAAGAAAGACAGATACTGAAAGCAGAGGTTGGAGACTGGGGTGCAGAAGGACTCTTATGGAGAACAGAGTTTGAAGACTGTGGTACAAAGAACTGTTGTAGAAAACAATGTTGGAGACTGGGATTCAGAGAGACCATTGCAGAGAGCAGACTTGGATACTGGGGTGCAGAAGGAATGTTACAGAGAGTAAAGTTTGGAGACTGGGGTGAAGAAGGAATTTTGCAGAGAGCAGACGTTGGAGACTGGGGTGCAGAAAGATCGTTGCACAAAGTAGATTACGGAGACTGGGGTATAGAAGGACTGTTCTAGAGAACAGAGTTTGGAGAGTAGGGTGAAGAAGGACTGTTACAGAGAGCAGACGTTGAAGCCTGGCGTGCAGAACACTGAATACAGAAAGCAGAGTTTGAAGACTGGGTTGTGGAAAGACTGATACAGAAAGCAGAAGTTGGAGATGGGGTGCACAAGGACCCTTTCAGAGAACAGAGGTTGTAGACTATGGTAAAGAAGGACTCTTACAGAGAGTAGAGGTTGGAGACTGGGGTGCAGAAGGACCATTGCAAAAAGAAGAGGTTGAAGAATGGGATTCAGAAGGTTGTTACTGAGGGAAGAGTTCAGACACTGAGGTGCAGAAGGACTGTTGCAGAGAGCAGAGGTTGGAGACTGGGGCGCAGAAGTACTGTTGCAGAGTAAAGAGGTTGGAGTCTGAGGTGCAGAAGGACTGTTACAGAGACCAGAGTTTAGAGACCGTGGTACAGAAGGACTGATAAAGAAAGCAGAGTTTGGAGACTGGGGTGCCAAAGGACCATTACAGAGAGCAGAGGTTGAAGACTGCCGTATAGAAGGAAGGTTACAGAGAGCAGAGTTTGGAGACTGCGGTGGAAAAGGACTGTTACAGAGAGCATATTTTGGAGACTGGGGTGAGGAAGGACTGTTGCAGAGAGAAGAGGTTGCAGAGTTAGGTGCAGAAGGACTTTTACAGAAAGCATAGATTGGAGACTATGGTGAAGAAAGACTGATACAGAAAGCAGAGGTTGGAGACTGGAATGCAGAAGGACCCTTATGGAGAACAGAGTTTGAAGACTGCGGTACAGAAGAACTGTTGTAGAGAACAAGGTTTGAGACTGGGCTTAAGAGAGACCTTTGCAGAGAGCAAACTTGGATACTGGGGTGCAGAAGGAATGTTACAGAGAGGAAAGTCTGGTTACTGGGGTGAAGAAGGAATTTTGCAGAGAGCAGACGTTGGAGACTGGGGTGCAGAAAGATCGTTGAAAAGAGTAGATTATGGAGACTGGGGTATAGAAGGACTGTTTTAGAGAACAGAGGTTGGAGAGTGGGGTGCAGAAGGAATTTTACAGAGAGCAGACGTTGAAGCCTGGCGTGCAGAACACTGGATACAGAAAGCAGAGTTTGAAGACTGGGTTGCAAAAGGATTGAAACAGAAAGCAGAGGTTGGAGATGGGGTGCACAATGACCCTTTCAGAGAACAGAGGTTGGAGATTGCGGTACAGAAGGACTGTTACAGAGAGTAGAGGTTGGAGACTGGGGTGCAGAATAAATGTTTTAGAGAACAGAGGTTGGAGAGTTTGGTGCTGAAGGACCATTGCAGAAAGCATAGGTTGTAGACTGGGTTTCAGAAGGACCTTACAGAGACCAGAGTTTAAGCACTGAGGTCCAGAAGGACTGTTGCAGAGAACAGAGGTTCGAGATTGGTGCGCAGAAGGACTGTTGCAGAGAGCAGAGGTTGGAGTCTGAGGTGCAGAAAAACTGTTACAGAGAACAGAGGTTGGAGACATCTGTGGAAAAGTACTGTTTCAAAGAGCAGATTTCAGAGACTTGGGTGAGGAAGAACTTTTGCAGAGAGCAGAGGTTGAAGACTGGGGTGCAGAAGGACTGTTGCAGAGAGCAGAGGTTGCAGAGTGAGGTGCAGAAGGACTGTTACAGAGAGCAGAGTTTGGAGACTGGGGAGCAAGAGGACTGTTACAGAGGCCAGATTTTTGATACTGGGTTGCAGAAGGATCTTATATAGAGCAGAGTTAAGAGACTGAGGTGATGTAGGACTGTTACAGAGAGCAGAGGTTGGAGACTGTGGTGAAGAAGGATACTTGCAGAGAGCAGAGTTTTCAGACTGAGGTGCAGAAAGACTGTTGAGAGTGCAGACGTTAAAGACTGGGTTGCAGAAAGACGGGTGCAGAGAGGAGATGTTTGAGGCTAGAGTGCAGAAGGACTCTTACAGAGAGCAGAGGTAGGAGACTGACGTGCAGAAGGACAGTTTCAGAGAGTAGAGTTTAGAGACAGAGGTGTAGAAAAACAGTTGTAGAGAGCAGATGTTGGAACCTGCGGTGTAAGGATCTTAAAGAGAGGTAAGTTTGGAGACTGGGGTGCAGAAGGATTGTTGATGAGAGTAGATTATGGAGTATAGAAAGACTGTTCTAGAGAGCAGAGGTTGGAGACTGGGTTGCAGAAGGACTGTTGGAGAGAGCAGTTGTTGAAGACTGTGGTGCAGAGAAACTGTTACAGAGAGAAGTGTTTGGAGACTGCGGTGCAGGACTGATACTGAGAGCAGAGGTTAGAGAATGGGGTGCATTAGGGCTGTTAAAGAGAGCAGAGGTTGGAGACTTGGGTGCAGAAGGCCTGTTACAAAGATCAGAGTTTAAAGACTGGGGTGCAGAAGGCCTCTTACAAAGAGCAGAGGTTGGAGACTGGGGTGCAGAAGGACTGTTGCAGAGTGCAGTGTTTTCAGACTGGGATGCAGAGGACGGTGGCAGAGAGCAGAATTTGGAGACTGGGGTTTAGAAGGACTGTTACAGAGAGCAGAGGTTGAAGCCAGGCGTGCAGAACGACGGATACAGAAAGCAGAGTTAGGAGACTGGGGTTCAGAAGGACTGATCCAGAAAGCAGAGGTTGGAGATGGTGTGCACATGGACCCTTCAAGAGAACAGAGGTTGGAGACTGATTTACAGAAGGACTGTTACAGAGAGCAGAGGTTGGAGACTCGGGTGCAGAATAAGTGTTTTTTTTTAATTGGTTGTTCAAAACATTACAGAGCTCAAGACATATCATCTTTCATACATTCGACTCAATTGGGTTTTGAACTCCCCAAATACATAATATAGACTCACTTCTGTTACATACTCACATTTTTACATAATGGCATATTAGTGACTGTTGTATTCTGCTACCTTTCCTATCCCCTACTATCCCCCCTCCCCTCCCCTCCCCTCCCAACATCCCTCTCTACCTCCTCTGCTGTTGTTCAATTCTCTCCCCTCAGAATAAGTGTTGTAGAGAACAGAGGTGGGAAACTCTAGTGCAAAAGGACCATTACAGATAGCATAGGTTGAAGACTGGGTTTCATAAGGATCTCACAGAGAACAGAGTTTGGACCCTGATGTGCAGAAGGACTGTTGCAGAGAGCTGAGGTTGGAGTTTGAGGTGCAGAAGGACTGTTACAGAGAGCAGAGTTTGGAGACTTCGGTGAAAAATGACTGTTGCAGAGACCAGATTTCAGAGACTGGGGTGAGGAATGACTGTTGCAGAGAGCATAGGTTGAAGACTGGGGTGCAGAAGGACTGTTGCAGAGAGCAGAGGTTGCAGAGTGAAGTGCAGAAGGACTGTTACAGAGAGCAGAGGTTGGAGACTTGAGTGCAGAAGGACTGTTACAGAGAGCAGAGGTTGGAGACTTGAGTGCAGAAGGACCCTTACAAAGAAGAGAGGTTGAAGACTTTGGTACAGAAGAACTGTTGTAGAGAACAAGGTTGGAGACTGGGGTGCCGAGGGACCATAGCAGAGAGCAAACTTTGGAGACTGGGGTGCCGAAGGAATGTTAAAGAGAGCAGAGTTAGGAGACTGGGGTGGAGAAGGACTGTTACAGAAAGCAGAGTTTGAAGACTTTTTTTCAAAAGGATCATACAGAGAGGAGAGTTTGGAGACTGAGGTGCAGAAGGACTGTTAAAAAGAGTAGATGTTGAAGACTGAGGTGTAGAAAAACCATTGCAGAGAGCAGAGGTTGGAGACTGAGGTGCAGAAAGACTGTTGCGGAGTGCAGAGGTTGGAAACTTGGGTCTAAAAGGACTGTTGCAGAGAGCAGCGGTTGGAGATTGGGGTGCCAAAGGACTGTTGCAGAGAGCAGAATTTGAAGACTGAGGTGCAGGAGGACTGTACAGAGAGCAGAGGTCGGAGAAGTAAGTGCAGAAGGACTGATAAAGAAAGCAGGGGTTGGAGACTGTTGTGCAGAAGGACAGTTACAGAGAGAAGAGTTTGGAAACTGGAGTACAGAAGGACTGTTACAGAGAGAGGAGGTTCAAGACTGGGGTGGAGAAAAACTGTTGCAGAGAGTAGGGGATGGGGACTGGGGAGCAGAAGAACTGTTGCGAAGAGAAGACGTTAGAGATTGGGGTGGAGAAAAACTGTTGCTGAGAGCAGTGGTTAGAGACTTGAGTGCAGAAGTACTGATACAGAAAGCAGAGATTGGAGACTGGGGTTCAGAAGGACTGCTGTAGAGAGCAGATGTTGGAAACTGGGGTGGAGAAAGACTGTTTCAGAGAGTAGCATTTGGAGATTAAGGTGCCACAGGACTGTTGCAGAGAGCAGAGGTTGGAGACTGAAGTGGAGAAGGACAACAGAAGTTGGAGACTGGGGTGCAGAAGGACTCATACAGAAAGCAGAGGTTGGAGACTGGGGTGCAGAAGGACCAATGCAGAGAGCAGAGATTAGAGACTGTGTTGCAAAAGGATCTTACTGAGAGCAGATGTTGGAAACTGAGGTGAAGAAGGACTGTTGCAGAGAGAAGAGGTTGGAGATTTGGTTACAGCAGGAGTGTTACAGAGAACAGAGTTTGGAGTCTGAGGTGCAGAAGGACTGATACAGAATGCAGAGTTTTGAGACTGGGTTGCAGAAAGACCATTACAGAGAACAGAGGTTTGAGACTACAGTACAGAAGGAATGTTACAGAGAGCAGAGTTTTGAGAGTGGGGTGTAGAAGTACTGTTACAGAGAGAAGAGTTTTGAGTATGGGGTGCAGAATAAGTGTTGTAGAGAACAGAGTTTGGAGACTCGGGTGCAGAAGGACCATTTTAGAAAGCAGAGGTTGGAGACTGGGTTTCAGAGGATCTTACAGAGAGCAGAGGTTAGACTCTGAGTTGCAGAACGACTGTTGCAGAGAGCAGAGGTTTGAGATTGGGGCGCAGAAAGACTGTTGCAGAGAGCAGAGGTTGGAGTCTGAGGTGCAGTGGTAAACCTTCAGAGAGCAGAGTTTGGAGACTGGGGTTCAGAAAAACTGATACAGAAAGAAGAGTTTGTAGACTTGGGAGCAGATGGATCATTACAGAGAGCAGAGTTTGAAGACTGCAGTACAGAAGGACTTTTACAGAGAGCAGAGGTTGGAGACTGCAGTGGAGAAGAACTGTTGCAGAGAGCAGAGGTTGGAGACTGGGGAGCAGAAGGACTGTTGCAGAGATCAAGGTTGAAGACTGCGGTGCAGAAGGACTGTTACAGAGAGCAGAGGTTGCAGAGTGAGTTGCAGAAGGACTTTTTCAGATAGCAGAGTTTTAAGACTGTGTTTCAGAAGGCCAGATACAGAAAGCAGAGGTTGGAGACTGGGGTGAATAAGGACCCTTACAGAGAATAAAGTTTGAAGGCTCTTGTACAGAAGAACTGTTGTAGAGAACAGAGATTGGAGACTGGGGTGCAGAGGCACCATTGCAGAGAGCAGAGTTTTGAGACTGGGGTGCAGAAGAAATGTTACAGAGAGAAGAGTTTGGAAACTGAGGTGCAAAAGAATCTTACAGAGAGAAGAGTTTGGAAACTGCGGTGCAGATAGACCGTTGCAGAGAGCAGAGTTTGGAAACTGAGGTGCAGAATAACTGTTGCATAGAGCAGATATTGGAGACTTGGGTGTAAAAGGACTGTTGCAGAGAGCAGAGGTTGGAGATTGGGGTGCAGAAAAACTGTTGCAGAGAGCAGAATTTAGAGACTGAGGTGCAGAAGGACTGTTACAGAGAGCAGAGGTTGGAGACTTGATTGCAGAAGGACTGATACAGAAAGTAGAGGATTGAGACTGGGGTGTAGAAGGAATGTTACAGAGAGAAGAGTTTGGAAACTGGGGTGCAGAACGATCTTACAGAGAGAAGAGTTTGGAAACTAGGGTGGAGAAGGACTGTTGCAGAGAGCACAGTTTGGTGACTTGAGTGCAGAAGGATCGTTGCAGAGAGCAGAGTGTGGAGACTGGGGTGCCGAAAAACTGTTACAGAGAGCAGAGGTTGGAGATTTGGGTGCAGAAGGCCTGTTACAGAGAGCAGAGTTTGGAGACTGGTTTTCATAAGAAACTTACACAGAGCAGAGGTTGGAAACTGAAGTGCAGAAGGACTGTTACAGAGAGTAGATGTAGAAGACTGAGGTGCAGAGAGACCATTGCAGAGAGCAGAGTTTGGAGACTGAGGTGCAGAAGGACTGTTGCAGAGAGCAGATGTTAGAGACTTGGGTGTAGAAAGACTGTCGCAGAAAGCAGAGGTTGCAGATTGGAATTTAGAAGAACTGTTACAGAGTGCAGAATTTAAATACTGAGGTGCAGAAAGACTGCTACAGAGAGCAGAGGTTGGAGACTTGAGTGCAGAATAACTGATACAGAAAGCAGAGGTTTGAGACAGCGGTGCAGAATTACCGTTACTGAGAGAAGTGTTTGGAAACTGCAGTACAGAAAGACTTTTACAGAGAGAAGAGGTTAGAAACTGGGGTGTAGAAAGACTGTTGCAGAGATCAGATGTTGGAGACTGGGGTGCAGAAAGACTGTTGTAGAGAGTAGAGGTTGGAGATTGGGGTGTAGAAGACCTGTTGCAAAGAGCAGAGGTTGGAGACTGGGGTGAAGAATGACTGTTGCAGAGAGCAGACGTTAGAGACTGGGATGCAGAAGGATACTTTCAGAGAGAAGGGGTTGGAGACTGGGGTTTAGAATGACTGTTGTAGAGAGAAGATGTTGGAGACTGGGGTGCAGAAGAACTTTTGCAGAGAGCAGAGGTTGGAGACTGAGGTGCAGAAGGACTGTTGCAGAGAGCAGTGGTTGGAGTCTGAGGTGCAGAAGAATAATTGCAGAGAGAAGAAGTTGGAGACTGGGGTGCATTAGGCCTCTTACAGAGCGCAGAGTTTGTAGACTGGGGTGCAGAAGACCTGTTCCAGAGAGCAGAGTTTGGAGATTGGTTTTCACAAGGATTATTACAGATAGAAGAGTTTGGAGACTGAGGTACAGAAGGATTGTTACAGAGAGCAAAGGTTGGAGACTGAAGTGCAGAAAGACTCTTACAGAGAGCAGAGGTTGGAGACTGGGGTTCAGAATTATAATTTCAGAGAGCAGAGGATCGAGACTGAGGGGCAGAAGGATCATTGCAGAGAGCAAAGATTTCCAGCTGTGTTGTAGAAAGATCGTTACAGAGAGCAGAGGTTGGAAACTAGGGTGCAGAAGGATAGTTAAAGAGAGCACAGATGGAGACTGGGGTTCAGAAGGACTGCTGTAGAGAGCAGATGTTGGAAACTGGGGTGGAGAAAGACTGTTGCAGAAAGTAGCATTTGGAGATTAAGTTGCCACAGAACTGTTGCAGAGAGCAGAGGTTGGAGACTGAAGTGGAGAAGAACTGTTACAGAGAGCAGAGGTTGGAGACTGGGGTGCAGAAGGACCAATGCAGAGAGCAGAGGTTAGAGACTGTGTTGCAAAAGGATCTTACTGAGAGTAGATGTTGGAAACTGAGGTGAAGAAGGAATGTTGCAGAGAGCAGAGGTTGGAGATTGGGGTACAGCAGGATTTTTGCGGAGAACAGAGTTTGGATTCTGAGGTGCAGAAGGACTGATACAGAATGCAGAGTTTAGAGACTGGGTTGCAGAAAGACCATTACAGAGAGTAGAGTTTTGAGACTACTGTACAGAAGAACTGTTACAGAGAACAGAGTTTTGGGAGTGGGGTGTAGAAGTACTGTTACAGAGAGAAGAGTTTGGAGTATGGGGTGCAGAATAAGTGTTGTAGAGAACAGAGTTTGGAGACTCGGGTGCAGAAGGACCATTGTAGAAAGCAGAGGTTGGAGACTGGGTTTCAGAAAGATCTTACAGAGAGCAGAGGTTGGACACTGAGGTGCAGAAGGACTGTTTCAGAGAGCAGAGGTTTGAGATTGGGTGCAGAAAGACTGTTGCGGAGAGCAGAGGTTGGAGTCTTAGGTGCAGTAGGAAACCTTCAGAGAGCAGAGGTTGGAGGCTGAGTTTCAGAAAAACTGATACAGAAAGCAGAGTCTGTAGACTGGGGAGCCGAAGGACTGTTACAGAGAGCAGAGGTTGGAGACTGGGGTGGAGAAGGAGTGTGGAAGAGAGCAGATTTTGGAGACTGGGGTGCAGAAGGACTGCTGCAGAGATTAAGGTTGAAGACTGGGGTGCAGAAGTACTGTTGCAGAGAGCAGAGTTTGCAGACTGTGTTGCAGAAGAACAGATACAGAAAGCAGAGGTTGGAGACTGGGGTGAAGAAGGACCTTTACAGAGAATAAAGGTTGAAGGCTCTTGTACAGAAGAACTGTTGTAGAGAACAGAGGTTGGAGACTGGGGTGCAGAGGGACCATTGCAGAGAGCAGTTTTGAGACTGGGGTGCAGAAGGAATGTTACAGAGAAAAGAGTTTGGAAACTTAGGTGCAGAAGGATCTTACAGAGAGAAGAGTTTGGAAACTGGGGTGCAGAGAGACCGTTGCAGACAGCTGAGTTTGGAGACTGAGGTTCAGAAGGACTGTTACAGAGAGCAGAGGTTGGAGACTTGATTGCAGAAGGACTGATACAGAAAGCAGAGGTTTGAGACTGGGGTTCCGAAGGAATGTTACAGAGGGAAGAGTTTGGAAACTGGGGTGCAGAAAGATTGTACACAGAAAAAAGTTGGGAAACTGGGGTGGAGGAGGACTGTTGCAGAGAGCACATTTTGGAGACTTGAGTGCAGAAGGATCGTTGCAGAGAGCAGAGTGTGGAGACTGGGGTGCCGAAGAACTGTCACAGATATCAGAGGTTGGATACTTGGGTGCAGAATTTTTGTCACAGAGAGCAGAGTTTGGAGACTGGTTTTCATAAGGAACTTACACAGAGCAGATGTTGGAGACTGAAGTTCAGAAGGACTATTACAGAGAGTAGATGTATAAGACTGAGGTACAGAGAGACCGTTGCAGAGAGCAGAGTTTGGAGACTAAGGTGCAAAAGGACTGTTGCAGAGAGCAGATGTTGGAGACTTGGGTGTAGAAAGACTGTTGCAGAGAGCAGAGGTTGCAGATTGGGATTCAGAAGAACAGTTGTAGAGAGCAGAATTTGGAGACTGAGGTGCAGAAAGACTGCTACAGAGAGCAGAGGTTGTAGACTTGAGTGCAGACGGACTGATACAGAAAGCAGAGGTTTGAGACAGGGGTGCAGAATTACTTTTACTGAGAGAAGTGTTTGGAAACTGCAGTACTGAAGGACTTTTACAGAGAGAAGAGGTTGGAGACTGGGGTGAAGAAGAACTGTTGTAGAGATCAGATGTTGGAGACTGGGGTGCAGAAGGACTGTTGCAGAGAGTAGAGGTTGGAGATTTGGGTGTAGAAGAACTTTTGCAGAGAGCAGAAGTTGGAGACTGGGGTGCAGAAGTACTGTTGCTGAGAGTAGAGTTTGGAGACTGGGGTGCAGAAGTTCTGTTGCTGAGAGTAGATTTTGGAGACTTGAGTGCAGAAGGACGGTTGCAGAGAGCAGATGTTGGAGAGTGGGATGCAGAAGGACTGTTACACAGAGCAGAGGTTGAAGACTGGGGTGTAGAAGGACTGTTGCAGAGAGCAGAGTTTAGAGACTGGGGTGCAGAAGGACTGTTACGGAGAGCAGAAGTTTGAGACTGAGATGCAGAAGGACTGTTACAGAGATTAGAGGTTGGAGACTGGAGTGCCGAAGGACTTATACAGAAAGCAGAGGTTGGAGACTTGGGTTTCAAATGAACCTTATAGAGAGCAGAGGTTGGAAACTGCAGTAAAGAAGGACTATTACAGAGAGCAGAAGTTGGAGACTAGGGTACAGAAGGACTGTTGCAGAGAGCATAGTATGGAGACTGAGGTGCAGAGAAACTGTTACAGAGAGCAGAATTTGGAGACTGTGGTGCAGAAGGACTGATACAAAAAGAAGGGGTTGGAAACTGGGGTGCAGAGAGCAGAGGTTAGAGACTTGGTTGGAGAAGGAATGTTTCAGAGAGAAGAGTTTGGATACTGGGGTGCAAAAGGATCTTACATAGAGTAGAATTTAGAGACTGTGGTACAGAAAGACTGTTACAGAGAGCAGAGGTTGGAGACTGGGGTGAAGAAGGACTGTGAAAGAGATCAGAGTTTGGAGACTGAGGTGCAGCAGGATCTTTCAAAGAGCAGAGTTTGGAGACTGGGGTGCAGACAAACTATTGCACAGAGCAGAAGTTGGAGACTGGGGTGCAGATATTGTAAACCGAGGTGCAGCAAGACTGTTAAAAAGATCAGAGGTTGGAGACTGGGGTGCAGAATGATAGTTGCAGACAGCAGAGTTTCCAGACTGAGGCGCAGAAGGACTGTTGCAGAGAGCAGATGTTGGAGACTTGGGTGCAGAAGGACTGTTGCAGAGAGGAGATGTTGGAGACTTGGATGCAGAAGGATCATTGCAGAGAGCAAAGGTTGGCCACTGGTGTGCAGAAGGACTGTTACACAGAGCAGAGGTTGGAAACTTGGATGAAGGACGACTGTTCAGGTAACAGGTGTTGGAGACTTGGGTGAAGAAAAACTGTTGCAGAGAGCAGAATTTGGAGACTGAGGTGCAGAAAGTCTGTTGCAGATAGCAGAGGTTGGAGACTGGGGTGCAGAAGTAATGTCACAGAGAGTAGAGTTTGAAAACTGGGTTGCAGAAGGATCTTATAGAGACCAGAGGTTGCAGACTGTGGTGCAGAAGGACTGATGCAGAGAGCAAACTTTGGACACTTGGGTGCAGAAGGATCATTGCAGAGAGTAGAGGTTGGAGACTTGGGTGTAGAAGGACTGTTGGAGAGAGCAGAGGTCAGAGACTGGGTTTCAGAAGCACTGTTACAGAGCAGAGGTTGAAGACTGAGGTGCAGAAGGACTGTTAAAGAGAGCAGATGTTGGAAATTGGGGTGCAGAAGAACTGATACAGAAAGCAGAGTGTGGAGACTACAGTGCAGAAGGACCGTTAAAGAGAGTAGGGGTTGGAGACTTGGATGCAGAATAACTGTTGTAGAGAACAGAGGTTGGAGATTGGGGTGCAGAAAGACCATTGCAGAAAGCAGAGTATGGAGACTGGGTTTCAAAAGGATCTTAAAGAGAGCAGAGGTTGAAGTCTGAGGTGCAGAAGGAAAGTTACAGAGCACGGTGGCTTGAGACTCTGGTTCAGAAAAACTGATACAGAAAGCAGAGTTTGGAGACTGGGGTGCAGAAGGACCTTTACAGAGAGCAGAGGTTGGAGACTGCAGTACAGAAGGACTATTGCAGAGAGCAGATTTTGGAGACTGGGTGCAGAAGGATTGTTGCAGAGAGCAGAGGTTTATGACTGCGGTGCTGAAGGACTCTTGCAGACACCAGAGGTTGGAGAATGGGGTGCAGAAGGACCGTTGCAGAGAGCAGAGTTTGGATACTGTGGTACAGAAGGAGTGTTAAAAAGAGCAGAGGTTGGAGACTGGGGAGCAGAAGGACTGTTACAGAGAGCAGAGGTTGGAGATTGGGGTTTAGAAAGACTTTTGCTGAGAGTAAAGTTTGGAGACTGGGGTGCAGAAGGACTTTTATAGAAAGCACAGTTTGGAGATTGGGTGCAATAGGAATTGGGCAAGAAGCAGAGGTTTGAGACTGAGGTGCAGAAGGACTGTTAAAGAGAGCAGAGGTTAAAGACTGGGGTGCAGAAGGACTGTTGCTGAGAACAGATGTTGGAGACTCCGGTAGAGAAGGAGTGTTACAGAGAGCAGAGGTTGGAGACTGGGGAGCAGAAGTACTGTTACAGAGAGCACAGGTTGGAGACTGGGTGCAATAGGAATTGGGCAGAGTGCAGAGGTTGGAGACTGAGCTGCAGAAGGACTGTTAAAGAGAGCAGAGGTTAAAGACTGGGGTGCAGAAGAACTTTTAGAGAAAGCAGATGTTGGAGACTGGGGTGCATAAGAACCGTTACAGAGAGCAGAGGTTGGAGACTCCGGTACAGAAGGAGTGTTACAGAGAGCAGAGTTTGGAGACTCGGGTGCAAAAGCACTGTTGCTGAGAACAGATGTTGGAGACTCCGGTACAGAAGTACTGTTACAGAGAGCACAGGTTGGAGACTGGAGTGCAGAAGGACTTTTGAAGACAGCAGACGTTGGATACTGGGGTTCAAAATGCCTCTAAAAAGAGCATAGGTTGGAGACTGGGGTGAAGAAGGCCTATTACAGAGAGCAGATGTTGGAGACTGGGGTGCAGAAGCACTGTTATAATGAGCAGAGTTTACAGACTGGGTTACAGAAGGGTCTTACAAAAAGAAGAGTTTGAAGTCTGAGGTACAGAAGGACTGTTACAGAAAGCAGATGTTGGAGACTGGGGTGCAGAAGGATTGTTGTAGAGCAGAGTTTTT